>NC_092214.1:82804145-82810814 GCF_043381705.1 Parasteatoda tepidariorum
TTCGATCTATCTCATAAACCAATAGCAACTACTAAGATTTCCCTCTTTCCCTAAATTAAGACATTTTACGGATTTTACTTTGCAAGATTTTCCCTAACATATAACCAAGGAGCGCAGCTTTTCGTGTTCACTTTTACTCACTCTCATGACTGCTGTTGTCTAATAATTAATAAATAAATTTTGTACCCTCCTTCCCGACCTAAGACCTGTTTTAATCCTTCCACTCGGCAACGACGTTATATATATATATATATATATAAAGTAAAATTATACAACACATCGTGTTTTATGGTATTTTAAATATTCACACTTGTTCTTATTTCGTGAGCGTAAATATGATTATCTGTTTTAATGCATAATAATCATAATAAGGCGTGACAGAGTTAGCTAACATTAACCTTAAAAAACATTAAATTTAACATAATTTTTCAAAATTCACGTGATATTACAAATGATCACCATTTTTAATATGTAAAATAACTTTAATATATAAAAACTGTAAGAATTTAAAAATTAAAAAAAAAGAAAAAATGATTATCAAATTAGTCTTTTAACAAGAAAGTAAATAAAATACTATCGAAATGTTTTTTAATTTTATATCTGGCATTAGACAGCAGAGAACATTTTAAGTTCACTGCTTTCAATGTTTAATTATATAACCTTGTAATCCATTCCAGAAAACAAGGGACTCATGGATCAAGAAAAGGGAAAAACTTTTGGACTTTCGTGGAATACTTTTTGATGATACGTTTCCGTATTTGCATTACATTGAAAGGAAAATCAGAAAAACCTATTTCGTTTAGCTAGTGCATTCTAACCTACAATCCTTCTACGACTGAGGATATTTTACGTCAGCACTGAAGTCGGTGCGATCCGTGAACGTAAAACAACAAGAGAGAAAGAGCCTAACAACCATCGCTGAGATTCGAACCCAGGTTTTATCGCCTGAACCACCACGACTCATTTCTGAAATTTTATTTCATTTTAAAACCCGGCGCTGAACAGCCAACCCATTTCCAACCTTTAACCTTGTATTTTCAGAAGACAAGTAAACTCTTGGATCCCAGAATAGGGAGAACCTAGCTTTCGCGAAAGATTTTTTGTTGGAACTGACTCTTATTCGCATTACCCGGAGATAATAAACGCAAAACCTCCTCCCCTAAGTTAAGAGGTAGATTGAAGAATATCAGAACCAATTTCATTGTCTGATTATCTGAGTCAATTTGGTTGCCTGGTGTTTTTAATAATCGCCTTACAGCTCCTTCATGTTTCTTCTAAAAATCAATCAGATGTTGACGCTGTGATTTGTCAGATTTCAATTATGCTTTTTTGGAGACTTCGTAACATCCTAAATTTTTGTATTTTAGAACTAACAACTTTGTGTTAATGGTATATAATTCATATAGGTGTGGAATAAAATTCTCGCTTCTTTCAATACAATTTCAAAATTTTACTTCAATTCAAAAAAGCATATCAGAATAGCAAACCCATCTAGATTCTGATCAACATGAATAACACTCTCTTTAAGGTAAGCATATCGTAAAACACTTTAGATGATATTTCATAATAATAGTTTTTTTGTCTGCCGGTCAGGCTGCCGAGCGGACAGCGCGTCTGACTGTGAAGCCAATGGTTGCGGATTCGAATCCCGCTCAGGGCATGGATGTTTCTCTCTGTGCTGTTTTCAGTTGTGTGATGTGTGAATGTGGCCCACCCTATAAACGGGTATGTGTGGTGTGGGTAATGTTGCTCGCCTCCGTAACTTAGGTTCACAGGTGCCGACTGGGTAACGATAAATGAGCAACACTTCCGGCAACTTCCGAAATGAAGAGCGAAAGTCCAGTGTCTGCAGTAAAAAAAAAAAAATTAAACAGTTCATTTTTTTTCTTTTAATATTATTATCTTCGTTTGAGGAATATTATGAACTGAAACATACAGCCTCGAGCTTTGTTTTATTTATTCCATTGAAAAATGTAATTAAGCAAGTAATCAACTATGGCTCGCTGAACTTTAACATTTTTCTAAAACATATTTTCCCGGAAATTTATCAATGAAGTAAATAGTTTATGAATTTAGTAGCACTAACAAATTTAAGTGCTTCCATTTTTTTCAGATTTACAAAAACTATAAAAAAAGATAAAGTTTCTCCTGATTATAAAAAAAAACTTCACGCAGAGATGCATATTTCAAAACATAACTTAAAATACAAATAATTATATCGGAATCGCCATTTTCTCCAAGTAACCTTCTTTAGAAATGATTGGTTTTGGTAAAATTTGTGAATCAATGTTATCCCGATTGCATTGAATCTCTATTCAGCAGTTCTGCTGAATCTCTATTCAGCTGTTCTACTGAAACTCTGTTTCAGCTTGTAACACTTATATCTTTTGCACTTGTACAAATGATTAACTTAACATCATGTAAAGATAAAAGCTTTACACTAAATTTACTGTTTCTGCTCTGCACTGTGAAAAATTTTAGTTTTCCTGAATACTAGAAATGGTACACCAAAGTGGTGCTGAAATAAGAATAGTTACGGGCAATATGAAACGCAAATAATGTTGATTTAAAAATTCGGTGTAAAGTTTTGGTAACACAAATATGTATAATTATGATAAAATAAGAAACAGATCGAGATAGAATAAGAAGTCAGGGACGTTATTTTTACGATAAAAGTAGAATCCTTAATTTAGGATGCATATATGCACTAATTCTTGAAATAAAATCAATTAAGAAATCAAACATACGCTTAGTACAGAGAGAGAATTAAGACGAATTCGAACTAGGATTGACAAAACTGAACCGAGACAAATTATACATTATAAAATTATGAATGCAGCTCTAAAAATTAAAATATAAATACACATATTTCGCAACTAAGAGCATGCATACATAATTTAACTGTGAGCTTTTATTTCAATAAATGTATAGCAGCCATGAAGACTTCGACACACTTTTGCATTCAAATGTAAACAAATCATCGGATGATCTCTAAAAAGAGACAACATTGGTGCTTTCGGAAACATTTAATGCACTGTATGAAAGCGCATGAGTTTAGTGAATTTTAGATTTATTTATACTCATTAAATTATATGTGTACGAAATTATTAAATTGCAGTATTTCGTATGCTTTTTGAGGAAGGCAAAAGAAAAGAGGTTCAATGAAATTATTTCGTTAATAATTATCATAAGCAAACACAAAATTTAATTTTTAATGCTAACATTTTTAAACTAATCAAGATCTAAAGTATATGAAATAGAAACAGTATTTTAACTCCTTATTAAATACATCACGAAGTGAAACAAATTGCATTGCCTAATAAAACAAATCCCCAGCAAGCTATTTTTTTCATCAAATTTGATTAAAATTTTTTTCATATTGTTTGAATCGCTGCTTGTTTTGCTTGGTACAACATACAATAGTATTTGGACATGCAATACTAAATTTTAACAATGCATGCATGTAACTAAGCTGACTCTTACTCTTAAATTCATTTACTTATCCAGCCTTATTTACAAAGTTATTTACAAAATATGTTTGCTCTTATATCATTCTTCAGAATACCATCCTTGCCTGCAGTTCATAAAAAAATTTATTAAACAAAAAGTGCTCAGACTGAATTGCTTTCTCGTAAAAAGAAAAGCGTAGAAAAATGAATAAAAAGGTCCATCACATGAAATAACGCTTACAACTCAAAAAACGTGTTAGAATTAAGCGAATGGCTCAATTTCAAGGGAAAAAATACGTTACTTTTTTGTATAAATTATTTTTCGGATTTCTAGTCCTGCTTATGGCAAAATATTCTCCTTCTAATTTATCTGAGAGGGAAAAGATGCGATAATATGCAAGATTGGCAGAAACTAGAAAAAAATAATGAAATGAAATTGCTGAAATATCTCAAACGATAAAAAAACGATTTTCTGTTAAATTACATGACCAATTTTTTTAAACACATTGCTATATAAATATATTTATACACTAACAGCAGATTTTCGGAAAAAGTACTTTACATTGTTCGAAATTAAATTTACTTTTAATTAGAAAGAGTCTTAATTTAATGGTAGAATATTTAGTTTTCTTAAATTGAATCAAATGCAATATCCAGGAAAGAAGCCAAGCATAACAGTAACAAGAGCATCAATAAGTGATAATAAATAAGTAATTTTTAGGACACATATATATACATATATATATTTATATATAAATATACATATATATATTTAAAAAATAATAAAAAAAAACTGACTAGCAGCTATTTAAAAAAGACTAAAGTTGAAAAAAATATCCTTTTAATTCTTAAAACAAAACTTCAATGCTAAAAAAATATTTTCTGGAAAAAAAGTTATACATAAACTATTGAAAGAAATAATGTCTGTCAGAAACGCTTTTAAAACTGCAGCGCTATCCTAAAAACGCCCATAAAAAACAAAGATTATTNTATTACAAAAAAAGTTATGCAACTAATAGTCAGATCTATCTTAGATTTGCATTTTTTTAAAGTGATACTTACACAATCAATACTTAGTAGAATAACCCTTATTTTTAAGGACAGCTTCACAGCGTCTTTTCATCGAGTGAACGAGTGTTTAAAGTTCATCTTTCGTAATCACATGATGCCAAGAATCAATTATAGCTTCAATAAGTAGTCTTTTATTGGATGGGCGTTTTTTTCGTACACGAATTTTCAAACGTCGCCACAAATTTTCAATTGGATTGAAATCAGGGCTGTTTCCCAGCCATGGTAATATATCTATGCCTTTATTTTGAAACCATGCTTTGCATACTTTTGCTGTGTGGCATGGAGCTGAATCCTGCTGAAAAATAAATGGTGCGTTGTTGGGGGAGAGGTCCCTGATGGAAGGTATCAATTTTGGTTTCAGGGCAGTTTCGATGTATTTTTTGGCATTCAGGATGCCATCAATCACTTGAATTCGGCCCAAACCATCTGCAGACATACATGCCCAAATCATGACATTTGTTGGAATTTTTGTAGGTGCTTCAATGCAATCAGGATGAAGTGCTTCACCTACTCTATGTCACACGTATTTTCTATCATCACTACCAAAGAGCGATATTTTACTCTCATCACTCCAGATTACTTGCTTCCATTGATTTTTTGACCATTCAATATGTTCTTTTGCCCACTTAACTCGTTTTTCGCTTTGCTTTTGATTTAAATATGGTTTTTTTCCTTGGAATTCCAGCTTGTAGTCCAAATACTGATAACCTTCTTCTTATTGTTCTTGAGCTTACTGCAATACCTGCTGCATTTATTTCACATCTAATGGCATCTGATGAAATTTTTCTATCTTGAAGGCATAGTCGTTTAATTTTTCTATCGGTAGCAGCATATATCGGCAGCATTTTTTTCGGCAGGATTTGGCATTCTGAATGCCAAAAAATACATCGAAACTGTCCTGAAACCAAAATTGATACCTTCCATCAGGGATCTCTTCCCCAACAAAGCACCATTTATTTTTCAGCAGAATTCAGCTCCGTGCCACACAGCAAAAGTATGCAAAGCATGGTTTCAAAATAAAGGCATAGATATATTACCATGGCCAGGAAACAGCCCTGATCTCAATCCAATTGAAAATTTGCGGCGACGTTTGAAAATTCTTGTACGAAAAAAACGTCCATCTAATAAAAGACAACTAAGTGAAGCTATAATTGATTCTTGACACCATGTGATTACGAAAGATGAGCTCCAAACACTCGTTCACTCAATGAAAAGACGTTGTGAAGCTGTCTTAAAAAATAAGGGTTATCCTACTAAGTATTGATTGTGTAAGTATCACTTTAAAAAAATGCAAATCTTATATAGAGCTTACTATTATTTGCATAACTTTTTTTGTAATACAGATATTTTAATTCTGTTTTCGTTATTAAATTCTACATTAAATTACCTTCAAATTGATACATAAACGTTTGTATTTATGTGAAAATTAATATATTCTACAAGCACACAAAGTTGAAAAACATGAAACTTTCAAAAAATGTCCACACTTTTGGCCACCACTGTATATATATACAGTGAAACTTCTCCTAAAGGCCACCTCTACTTAAGGGCCACCGCTATTAAGGGCCAATATTTTGAGGAACGAAAATTTTCCCCATAGACATAATGTTAATTTTATTCCCATTAGAGGGCCACATTTTCCTGACTACCTCCAATAAAGGTCGTTTTTTTTGAAAAAAAATTTCTCAAAAATTATATTGTTTTAAGTTTAAAAAAAATAAAATACATATTTTTTTTAAACTTATTTGTTCAATTTTTTCAGGAGTTCAGTCTGATTCAGATAATGAAAATGAGTCCTCCGTGCCATATTTATCAAAACAAGAAACGCTAATAGAAGTAAATAAACTGATATCCCAATCCAAGGCATTAATAAATTATGCGAATTTAACTAATTTGTTTTATAGAGTTAAGGAATCATTAGAAACAGAAATTGTTTGCGAAAAAATTGTAAAAAGTAAACAAACTTCAATTGAAATTTCTTTAAACATGTATAAAAACTTAAAATGTTAATAAACAGTTTCTTTCTACATAAATTTTGATTTCCTCATTTTATTTTTTGGTCACCCCCATTTAAGGGCCACCCCCCATAAGGGCCAATTTTCAATGGAAGGACAGGTGGCCCTTACCGAGAGGTTTCACTGTATATATA
>NC_092214.1:82812642-82815022 GCF_043381705.1 Parasteatoda tepidariorum
CGATTAGATCCGCAAAACAAAATGCTTTCTGATATTGTATCAATAAAGCCAAAGCAAAAGATATTAATACAATAGGGCGATATATATATATATATATATATGTATATATATATATGAAAAATACAATTTAAAATCTGCTTATTTTTTCCACACCTCTGATTAATCCTACTTTTTTCTTTGAACGGATTCGTATTTCCTACCCCAAATTCGCTAGTCGCAATCTGGGAAATATTGTCCCACTAGTTTGATCAAGAAAGATAGGACCAAAGTTTGGACCCCATATTACGTTTTTCATCTTACCTCCAGAGCTTCTTCAGCGAATTAAAAAAGTTTTCACACAATTATAAAATTCGTGTATCCAAAGATATTCCCATGCAAAATATTACTTTTAGTAAATTTTTATTTATTATTTTATTTTATAAGAGTAAAAAAAAAATAGTGAGTTGCGAGCTATAAAATTGTTTACATCATTTTAAACAATGCAAATTTGCATTGCAAAATACAAAATTAAAGCGAAATTGGTCCTATAGTTCCTAAGGAATCGAATTTTACGAAAATCGTATTTTTAAAACTCAATTTTTCAAGAACTATTGATTTTGTTTAAACTTCTGTAGTTTGTTAAGTACAATTGCATTCTTTAAAATGGTATAAGAAATTATTTACCTTTAAATTCAATATTTTTTTGACTATTAGTAAATAAAATATTAAGAAAAAACGCTCTCTTAAAGTTGTTTTTTGTATGTAATTTTTTTGGTTATAAAAATTTTATAATTGTGTGCAATAAAGTTTTAATTCGCTTAAAAAGTTCCCGAGAAAAAGAGAAGAACGCAAAAAGTAAAATTTATGCCTTGGACTGCTCTCCTGACCAAACTATGGGGACCCTGATTGCAGTTATTACCTATATTTTGAGGGTCAGAAAACCGAATTCGTGGGAAAAAAATGTATGTTTATTCAAAGAAATTATGTTTTTCTGTCTGATTGCAAAACTTTAAATATCGTCTGCAATAATTAATTGGCATCATTGAGATCACCCCCTCGAGCCATTGAGTGCTGGATTGTAAAGATATGATCATTAGATCAAATGTTATTCAGTCTGGTCTGTTTTTTTTTCTTCTTATTTTGTGCACTGCACTTCACTTTCGGTATCTCCAATGAAATTTACAAACAATTATAAACATTTTAGTTCCACACGATTAGTAAAAATTAGAAAACGGAAGAAAAATTAATTGAAAAAATCTTTTTTACGTCAATAAATTATAATAAAATTACCAAATTTTACAGCATTGATCAATTTTCACCACATATTTTAAAATCATATTTAATTGTTAGTTTCACAAAAATCATTACCAAACATTTCCGGTAAAATGACTTAGTACATAGAGCAATAAGCTCACATCTTACCATATTCCTGTACTTTTGACCAGTTTTCTATTTTACCTCGTACTTTTAAATGATAAAAACATTTTATACCTTAAAATTTAAAATATTTTAAACTATTACTGAATAAAATAATAAAAAAAATAAATATCTACAAAAATTTATTTTTTGCATGGATATTTCCTTGACCAGACGAAATTTATAATTGAGTGCAAGTTTGTTTTTCAATTCGCTTAAAAATTTATCGAGATATGGCGAATTACGCAAAAAGTAAAATTAACATAAAGGGGTCCAAACTTTGGATCGCTTTCCTGACCAAAGTATGGGGATCATATTTCCTAGGTTACAACTACCCTCTATTTTTTAGAGGTCAGAAATCCAAATCCTTGAAAAAGAAGGTATATTTATTCAGAGAAAGAACGTTTTTCGGAGTGATTTCGTGACAAAAATTATCGCCTGCACTTATTTTTTGGTGCAGCGTACATCAATTCAAGAATTTTAGAACACGTAAATGAGACTATATAGAGTAATAATAATTCTTAATTAAGACATACTTTTTTGTTCGAAGCTGAAATTGATAGCAAATTTAAAGCTTAAATGCTGTAAGGTTAAAGCTTAAATGTGAAATTAATGAGGTCCATACCATACGAAATAAATTACCATACGAAACCATACACTACGAAATTACCAAAAGACATACTTTCAAATAAAAAAAAAGAATTTTATTATTCAATGATGGTGTTTTTGAATTAATTTGATGGTACACACACATATGTATATATATATATATATAGTATGCAAAAATTATAAGGAAAAACAGAACAAAACACAAAAGTTTATTTTATTTTATTTGTATCTTGTTCGGTTTTTGTTTTATTTGTTTTTCTAGTGATATATTTTGCTTTGGCTATAATGATACAATATTATAAAGCACTTCTTTTAGCGGATATAATCGTGTGAGCTGATGAAGAGATTGTTCGGCTTTTATATATATATATATATA
>NC_092214.1:82815030-82836378 GCF_043381705.1 Parasteatoda tepidariorum
TTATTACGATAAAAACTTCGGTCTATATATATATATAAATTTTATAACGGGTATTGTGTCAAGTAGCATTGATAAAATATTTAGGCAATGAATATTGGCAATATTTGTGTGGAAACATCTTTTTAAACCAGAAAGGTACCAAGAGGGTTAAAAATCGTTAATGAAAATTATTATCAAGTATTATTTAGTGGATGATTAATAAATAATCATGTAATGGAAATTTTGATATTGAATTTTTTTTCAAACTATGGAATTGCACATACTGAGATGTTGTAGGTTTCGAAATGATTTTAAATGAACATTTTAAATAACATAGACAGAAAAAATCATGAAATATTTAGCGAAATAAATTCAAACATAAATAAATTTAAATTATTCCACGCTATTTTTCTAATATCAAATGCAATAAACACGTACTCATATACCAAGCTTTTCATTTTTAATTAGACGCCAAACTTCCTTCCAAAGGACCAACTGCTCGCTCTCAATTTTTTTACTCTTCGCCGTAATCAGGTAACGTTATCAATTGGTTAATTTTATTAATTAATTTTATTAATTTATCACAAACTATAAACTATAATTATAATAATTTTCTGAGGATGAAAAATATTTATTAAGTATTTAAATTTTATGAAAAAAAAGCATAATGAGAAAAATGAGAGAATTTTTTTGTTACCTTTTTTGAACACAATCCTTCAAAATATTTTTTTACTATACTTGCGGAAGATCTTTAAAAGTAAGTCATCTTTAATACCTCTCAAAAGCTGTTTAAAAATTTATTAGGAGTAAATGGTTTTCCTGTTCGTTGGTCCCGATATGGGGGGAGCGCAAAATCTAGTCGAATTCACTTACTTTCAATTACAACATATTGAGTGTGATTGCAATGAAATCACTCAGTATATGCATCTATCTGATAATTTTGGAACGCAAAGTGGTGCAGGTGTCTTCTCAGAAATCTAATTATTGACCATTTTTCTATGTTTGTAAAATATGGCTTGTCATGGTGAACAAAGTGTCATATTATTTATGTTGACTTATGCTGTTAGAATGATAACTAAATTATCTAAGAAAATAAAAAAAGAACCCTGGATTATAGGAGAAAATATCAACAAAAGGAATATTAATTGTAATATTAATTACAACCGTGTAGCGTGCATTGCTTCAAATTTTAAAAACGCAAATGCTCTTGAAAAAACAAAAAGATGGTGTTATACAAAAAAAAAATATTAAATTACCAACGTAGTGGGGCAAATTTAAGTTTAGGTTAATCAACCTAACAAAATAGTACGTTTTTCGATCTGTTATTTATTTCTTTTTGCTTAAATTTTCAAAATTATATTTTATTGATCACGTGAATATTCCCCAATTGTCTCATTTTAATTTATAACCAGAACTTAACAGCCGATTCAATTATGAGTTTAAACTGTCAATGTTCAACTCCGTAGCCTTACAGTTTCTAACCTAACCCAGAGGACGAGGGAATTCCCAGAAGAGGAGGGATATTTTTTGACAGCACTGGGGCGGAATTCGTTTCAAAAAGTCAACGTTAGGAGACTAATTGCCGAATTTTATTATTTTTTTAAATTTTATAACCATCGCTGAACAGTCGACCAAAATCTTGGAGTTTACAATTACCAATGTTCAACTCCGTAGACTTTAATTTTTAACCTAATTCTGAAGACAAGCAAACTTCACGATCAAGTATAATGGGAGAACTTTTTGATGGAACTAACCCGCATTTGTGTTACATTAGAAAGCAGGAAAACCCTCCACGGTTAGCCTAATGGCAAAGGGACCCATGATGTGGTCGGTGTGAGCTGGGTAGGGAATTCGTTTCGCCCCGACATTATGACTCTATATTTACCTATTGTTCAGTGTCCCGCGAAAGAGCTGTAAAATATAATTAATTAATTTTTCAGTAAGAAATCTTTTATTATGCTTATGTGAATTATTAATTGTAATAATTCGAAACTATTCGAAAAAATAATGTCACTTGATATAATGGCGCCTAATGGGTTAAAACAATTAAACGATCGGTAAAAAATGACATTCACCGCTCCAGAAAGTATATTTCCTTTTTTTAAAGCTAAGAATAATTTATAACAATGAGGACTTGACATTTTCTTCATTGGATTATATTTTTCAACGCACTTCTGCACTGAAACAAAAATGGAGGCCTTACTTAAGGTCACATTAATGGATATTCCCTAATTACAAAGTCATTAACAAAACGGGATAAATACAGGTTAAGTGCAATTATTATTCTTTTTGACAAAATTGGAACTTTTTTTGGAGGTAGGAAGGTAAACTGAAATAACAATTCTGAAAATTAACTAAACTGAAAAAAATATGTATAATGAAAATATATTTGATTCAATTTATGTGTGTTTTATATTTAACATGGTTATCTCCTAATAAATTGAATTTATTGGATCGAAAAGTCTTAATATTAATGCAAAAATTGGTTTCATACAATTTTACATAAAATTTTACATTTTTAAAATGTAGCAAAATCGATCAAAATGCAAATGTACAAAATTAAATGTATTTACTAAATTTCATAAAAGTGCAGTTGAATCTAAAAATAACGCTTAAAGTAAAATTTAAGTCGTATTTAAGATTTTTTATTTTATTTTAATACAAGACAAGTTTTATTTTCGCAGTACCTTGAAAATAGGAATTATATAAAAAAAAAAAAGAAACGTTAAATCAAACCTTTGAAACCAAAGAAAAAGTTATGTTTTTTTTTCTCCAAAAACGAAATTTTTATTTCATTGAATTTTGAAGAAGAGCACCCGTATAATAAATATAAATTATGCTTATGCGATATTTCAGTTTTATTATTTGTGATCTCATAAAATCAAGGTTTTTGAAGTACTGCTGAGACAAATTTCAAAGGTATTTAAGCATCAGGTGAATATAAAATTAATAGTTTTAATCTCAGCGAGTATTTCTCATCTACCATCCCTACTTTTATCTAAAATTTAACAGAGATATTCCGATATCTGAAAAAAAAATCAGTTAACATCTGTAGCGCAGACTCTATAATTTATAATTTTACTTGTTGTCTTTATTGCAATGTAATTTACAGTCAAAAGAGAATAAAACTTTTTAGCAAAAAGAAAAATATTACCTAAGCCTTAAAACTTTTTTTTATAATTTCTGAGTTTTATTTTAAAGAAATACAACAAATAAAGAAAAAACTCTGATAACAAAATTATCCAATAATCAATATAATTTATGTATCAAAGAATAATCTCAAATAATCTCTACGAATATTTGATGCACATTTGATAGCAACAAGGAATCATGAAAATTGATCAAATGGTTAGAATCAGCCGCTTCAATTGATAGGAAAATCGAATCCATCAGTTTTAGTTGAATCAGCATTTTGTTTCAAATCCTTTTAATCTCTCTTTTTTCTTCTGAACTCTTCAGACATCATGAAGAGCTATTTTAAGAGAAATGTAGATTTAATACACATCTTTGGGTTGAAATCGCTGTACTGTTTGTTCCGTGAGATTAAACCAACTAAAATAAATACGGTCAACTGAATGAAGTTATTTAATGAAAGTTATATTTAGCATCGGGTGTTATTTATTTTATTGCTTTGCGTAAAAATAACATCAGAAGTAAAAATTTTATACAAGTGCAAATAGTTAAATTTAATACGAAGAAATGATAAATAGTAAATATTAGGTAAGAAAAAAGTAACAAACGTTAATTTTTTCTTTTAAGAGTTGAAGTACTTACTCTATCACTATACTATATAAAATTGAGGATCTAGGAACGGTATAAAGTACCGGCAGTTTAGGTGAATCATCCGCTATGTACTTTATTTTTGCTGTGAATTATTACACCGTAATTTTTACTGTAATATTTATTTAATTAGATTAATTCAGTGATTTTATGGTAATTATTACGATAAAAACTTCGGTCTATCAATATTTTAGTTTCGTAAAAAGTTCCTGTAAAAATAGATTTCACTGGAAAAAAAACCGGTACCTGAGTGCTGGTACTTTCTACCGTAATTTGAGCAGCAAATTTACCGGAATAATACCCAGAATTCTTTCAGTGTATGAAGTGCCAATTAAATTCATAATTTTATTTATCACTTAATTAACTTAAATATGTCATAATTTTACAATCTTTATGTTTTTTTTTAATAATCTAATGCATTTTAAATAATTTACTATAGTGCATATATAAGATGAAGAATAAAAAGTAAACTTTAAAGTTTTTGGTAAAGTATTTCGAAAATAAAAATAAAAGAATATAAGTTATATGTTTCGAAGATTATGTCAAAACATCTCTACAAATCATAAAAGAAATTTTTTAAGTATTCTATCATTTAAAATTACAATTTTAAGTGATTTTATAATTTAAATAGAAAAATCGATTGGCTTTTAACCACTTTTTATTATTTATTTAATTAATGAAAATCTAATAATTAAAGTTTATAGCAAGTAATCTCAAAGCGAAATCAAACCATCCTATGAAGTACTAGCTAAATTATCTTTCAAATGATTTAAAAACAGCATATTGAAGTTTCGCTGGGATAAATTAGATGTACTGTGCTCAAAATAAAAAAATTGACCACTCTGAATAATATTTGATCTATTGATCGGATCTTCCGGTTTTAGGACTCAATTATTCAAGAAGGTGACCTCAAATATGTTAATTAATTACAGCAGAAGATATTTTAAGGTACAAAATCAGACGCAAAACATACTATTTTCTGAGTAAATAAAACTTTTTTTCGACGATTTCGGAATTCTGACTATCAAAATATAGGAGATACCTGCAACCTGAATAATATGGTCTCCATACTTTGTTCAGGAAAGCGATCCAAAATTTAGACCCCTGAATGTTAATTTAATTTTTTAAGTATTTCGCACTATCTTGAGTATTTCGTTATCAAGTAAAAAAACCTTTGGACACAAATTTAAAATTCGTTTATCCAAAAAAATTCCATGAAAAATATAAGTTTTAGATTTTACTTAATAAGGATTGAAAATTATTTTTAATTGTAAAGTATAAAATTTTTTGCATAATTTTAAAGAATATAATTTTACATGGCAAAATTCAAAATTTGAACAAAATCGGTCGAATACTATTTGACCGAGTTCGCTTAAATTTTGTATTTTGCCATGTAAAATTACATCTTTTGAAACAATGTGAAAAATTTTATACCTTACAATTTAAAACTGTTTCGACTATTATTAAATAAAATAATAAAAAAAATAAATCTTTAGCAAAAGTTTTATTTTGCATGGATTTATCTTTAGATAAAAGAATTTATAGTTGTGAGCAAAAAATTTTCGATTTTCTTAAAAATGTTTCGAGAGATGGCGAAATATGCAAAAATAAAACTAGCATAAAGGGTACAAATTTTGGGCCACTCTTCTGAACAAACTATGGGCACCATCTTTCCCTGTTTGTGAAAATTGCAACACCATGAAGGAATCGTTATAATTGAATGAAATTTAATACGCAGTTGAGTGGTAGTGGTACAAATAAATGATTAAACTTTCAAAGCAAACAAACAATAACAAGAGATCGAAATCAGTGTTTTGAGTAGCCACCACGCTCCGCAATAAGTGCTGCTACACGACGTGGCATGGAGTCAAGCAAACTTTGAATGTCTGTCTGAGGAAGAGAATTCCATACTGTTTGTATGCGTACCCAAAATTCGTCTGTAGAAGCAACAGGGCGAGGATTACGAGCGAGACGCTGACCAACGAAATCCCACACATGCTCAATCGGTGACATATCCGGGGAATACGCCAGCCAAGGAAGAAGTTGTACCTGTCGCGATGCAAGGAAGGATTGAACAGTCCTAGCAATATGAGGGCGGGCATTGTCCCGTTGAATTACAGCACCTGGCAAGGCTTGAAGGAAGGGAACAGCTTGGGGCTGTAGAACTGCACTGATGTACCGGTTGTTGTTCAGATTACCCACAATTCGTAGCAATTGAGATCGTTCATGATATGCTATGGCACCCCAGACCATAACTCCGGGAGTTCGTTCACTGTGGCGTTCTATAACGCACTCAGGAAGATGGCGTTCGCCGGCATACCGTCTGACACGAATGCGACCATCATGGTACCACAAATTGAAGTGAGATCCGTCAGAAAACACGACACGCTGCCAATCAGCACGCCAGTCCCCATGCTGGTTGGCCCATTGCAGCCGCGGGCGCCGAATGTTTAGCGTGAGGGGGTTCCTGTATAAAGGAGTTCTTGCGCGCAGTTCACGCTACAGCAGACGTCTACGAATTGATAAAGCACACAATGAAACACCTGTAGCTATTGACCACTGTGCTGCCAGTTGTCCAGAGGGAGCTGTACGGTCCGTTAGGACAACGCCGAACAGGTGTCTATCATCGCGAGCTGACGTGACAGTTCGGGGTCCACTCCCGGATTTCCGAGTTGTCCGACACTCGTCCATCCACTGCTTTCGAACACGCATTACTGTGCTGCTGTTACGCTGCACACGAGCGGCTACTGCACGATAAGATAATCCAACTTCACGAAGGCCGATGATTCTCCCCCGTTTAAACTCCGTAAGTTGTTGAAATCTTGCTCTCTTTCGTCGAATAGGCACAAGTAATGATTAAGCTAACGTTTACCACTAGCAGATAACCACCGATAACCATACTCGCTTGGCTACAGCCGTCTATTTATTCGGATCCATTCGCCGCTCAGAGGGCGCTGCTCAGCATACGCATGCGCTACGGGTCTGAAATTCTAATCATTTGCATATCAGGCTCTACTTTGCATTTCCTGAAAATTTCAGCTCACTCGCGTAAGTCCTTCATGGTGTTGCAATTTTCACAAACATGAGTTTATATATATATACATATATATATAACGATAAGAAAGTTTACAAGTATTGTGCTCAGGCAACTATAGAATTATCTATTCTTTTAATTAAAAGCTCATGCTCATGATTGCTGCTGGTCTTTTACCATAAAATCCGGTTTTGTCTTGAAATATAAAGGAACAAAAAAATCCGATGCACTGTAATTTTTACAGTAATATGTACTGTAAGATCACTGAATCCCTATGATTAAATAAATATTACTGTAAAACGCATTTTACGGTAAAATGGATGTTAAGAATGACGTACTCAGGATACCAATACTTTTCTCCGTAATTTAAAACTGAATTGTTTACATTGTTGAAAGTCTTATCTTAATAGCTTGAAAAACATTTAAAAAGAAAATTCTTGATTTCATAATTTATTAATTTCATTTCAAATTTTGTTACATAATTGATACACAATAAAGAGTATAATATAAATTTGCAATTTTTTAGATATTACGTTCTTTACCAGCCTCTTGACTATTTTATATGTTTATTATAATTATTTATATTTAAGTTATTAAATTTAATTTAATGTTAATATGGTTGTTTTATAATATTATATATTTCGTTGCAGTTTAACAACTATGATATGCTTTTAAGCAACTTTCTTAAACTGGCTTACTTATAATACTAAGTAAAATCAACTATAATATGGTTATACGCAGATGCTTAAACGCAAATCTAAAGCCTATTTGTATATTCTAATTACAATGATTAGTCGCAAAATGATAACGAAACTGATTAATGTGATCTTTGGCTATGATAAGCTTCGGTCTTTATAAATATGCTATTACACAAGATGGTACGGTGCTGGATGATTTAACTTATTAACTGAAAGCATTTTTCAAATCTGTCTCAAAAAATAAAATATATATACTAAAGAATAATTTTAGTCATATTCATTTGAAAGAACAAATTATATTTTGTAATTGTCGTTAAATGACTTATTTTCTTTATTATATGGTAACGTTTATGGGTTATTAGCATAGTTAAAAGGAGATTTTTGTCAAGGTAAAATTTGTTTGGTTTATGATTAATTTTATTATTATTGATTACGAAAACTAATCATGATTATAGCAATTGTAAATTTATATTAATCGTAAACATTTTGTACCGCTACGTTGAATAAAAATATTTTAAATATTTACGCAATTAAGACAAAAAATATTTAAAATTCAGAAAAATATTTTTTTCACGTTTACCACACATCACTGAATTTTGAAGAAATGAAACGTAAATTTTATGAAAACTAGTTTCAAGCGTAAAAAATCTTTTTTAAATATGCAAATGACCCCTATCAGGAAAATCTAACATTTTTTAATAATTCTTATCCATACCCAAGGGCATGATAGCAAACCACACCTCATCTGAAGATGCATCAAAAATGAAACAAATAAATAAAATAAAAATGCTACCGAATCATTTCTCATTATTGCATCGAAGTCCACTTTCGCCGCAATGATAAGATTTAACTGAAAACTCAAAATAATTTCTGGATGCGCAAACACGGTTTAATGCTCATTCGTCAATTTTTCAAACTTTTAAATTACTATCATCCTTTAACACTTTTTCTTGATGGAGTTTCCTCGTTATCACTTTTTATTTATTAGGTTGTCGCTTTAAACTCACCTCGAGTTGATATTTAAAAAAATTAATTTTTTTCATCTTTTACTTTAAAAGAAGTTATACCTATGATAGAGACTTGTGCATACATTTTATTAAAAAAATATGTTTAATAAAGAAATTTTATTTTATTTCATGTTGAACAGCCAACCTAATTCTGGGCTTATCAACGAGCAACTCCTTGTAATTTTGATCCAAACCAGAGGATCTCCTGGGTCAAGCCGTAGTGGGGAACTTTTTGAGGGAACTAACCAGCACTTGCATGGAGAGGGAAACCATGAAAACGGTTAGTCCGGTGGCTAGAGATAACCATGATCTAACCCATGATCCTGCTACCACTGGTGATATTTTACGTCACCACTGTTAACGGTGCGAGCAGGGAGCGTAATTCGTATAGACCAGCCATCGCTGGGATTCGAACTCGAGTCACCTCATTGGGAGCGTTCTATCCTCTGAACAAATACAACTCAAGAAAGAAATTAAAAAGATATGATCTCATATTAAATTATTTTTTTAATTATATTATAAATAAGCAGCAAAATATTCAGAGTGTTCCGCAAAGACCACGATTGGTGTGTATTTTAGAATCCTTATATCAAAAATAAAACTAAAATATATACAAATCGGAGACGCAAATTAACATTTTACCGAGGAAAAAGCAAAAACGCTATCAGAATCTGACAAATTACAGTAGAGAAATGCGAATGTAATTAATGAGAAAAAGGATTTTATCATGAGTTAAAACTTGAAGATGTTTCTAATAATCATCATTTAATTCATCGTTGTTTCCTCCTGCAGTAAAACTTCTCCGTTTGTTTATTACATTCACCTTCTGTACCGTAAATTTGCATGATTTCTGCACCAGTTTTGTTTTTCTTCGGTTAAATATTAATTTGCAGTTCCAATTTACATACATTTTTCTTTTCAACTTCGATAATTATTTTAAAATTTATTGGAAATAATCGTTATGAAATACCCTTAGAACTATTCATTTATTAAGAACATAGCTTATGATTTTCGTATGCTAAGAGCTTAAAATAGTAAATCATAATAACATTACTAATTTTATTTTTAATGTTACTTAGAAAAAAAGTAAAAAAGTATTCATTTTTAATGCAGCTTTTTGCTGTATCTAGTTATTTGCTTTTAAATATTATTTAAATATAATGGTTTTAGAGTAAGCGGAAAGAGTTTTTGAAATAAAAGTTCATCACTTAAATAAACAGAAACTATGCTTAGGTCCAAAAGCTACGGAACATTTAAAAATATACTTCCGTGGATATCACAAGAAGCACAGAACTGAAATAAATAGAAACTACACAAAAAGGCAATGGCACAAATTCATAATTAAGAAAAAATTAGCGTTACAGCAATAAGGTCTAAAAACAATTTAGTCAAATGGTACTTGTGGAGGACTTAATTAATATGAGATTTTACTCTGCTTGATGGCAATTTAGGTCCCATTAGAAACTCTCAAGCTGTTTATGAGGATGTCTGTTGAGGATGATGTCTGTTCTACCCCATAGAGGCAGTTCTTATCCCTGAGATAAGACGACCTACGAGTGGGGTAACAAGATGCAAATGTACCCCCAACAACATCACTGACAGTGCTCTAGAAAGTTTCCGATTTGGATATTCTTGCAGAATATTCTTAGTCCAACCCATGTATTTTTATCCATGAAACAAAACAAACGAAATGATGGAAAACGCATTTGAGCAATCTTACATTAGGCTCTAAGTTCTCATACCTGTACTTCAGAGGAGTCAAGGTACAACCCTGAGAGGCATGCAGATCGGTGTGGCCATGCAACATCCCGCCAGGCGAGATTATAAATCTTGATGTAAAATCTCCTTTATAAATCTCCTTTCATGATGTTGCAGGAATACTGATTTTCTCTATGTGTCAAATCGTCGCTGATCACTGTTATGTCTGATCTCATCAGTGAAGAAAACATGCGTCGATTGCGCCTGTATTCAAACTTGATGGTGCTTGATTAATGTTGATTGTTGATTGCTTGACTGATGTTTAAACAGATTATTCTGTAATCTGAAGTATCAAGAAAGGACCCTAATTTTGCGAGCTTCTGAACTTTTAGTACACTGTTCAAGCATAATATTGCATTTTCTGAACTTCTTAGCATTGTTTTCTTCTGCAAATATTTACCAATCTGCTGTAAATATTTTTGTATGGTAAACCAAGATCAGTTCAGAGTTTTTTACGTTTCCTCGATTGTTTGAAACAAAGTAGCTTCCACCTCCTCTTTTAATCAGCATGTTGTTGTCTAAAATTAATAATCTACTTGATTGATACGAGTCGGAAAAACCGAAATTACCAGACTTGAACTTACAAGACCTCTTTTGACATTTACAAACCTCTAATGCAATTGGAAAAATAGCAAAAATCATTTTGATAGCAACTGTTACGTTACGACGCTTGTAAAATATAAAATGTATGTAATAGCTTCTGTTATTTGAGTAACCATTTCCCCCTAATAACTTTCCCATTTTTTAACAGTTGAGGCGTATTCTTTAAAAAATGAATTTTTTATATAAAAAACCTTTACACGATGCTTTTTTTGCTATGGAATATGAAAAGTTAGATTTAATTCATCATTAAATATATTACTGCTTATTACTTATTTTAATTTTGTTTTTAAATTCTAAAATGAGCAATTATTTTGGTATTGTTATGAGACAGTATATCTGACTGAATAAAAGGAATATATTTAATCAATATTTATATGATAAGCAAATAACTATTAGGAAAATTCTGCAGTGGTTGATTATAATATATAATAGAAAATGCATGAACTGATTTGTTGAAATGAAAAATTATGGCCTTGCAACTAAAGTCTTACTTACCTTTCCCGCGGCTATTTCAGGAACATTAATTACTCTATAAATATTTAATATCACTACCTTACATTACTTAAGTTTTGCTGCTATTTTTCTTTTTCCTAACATAACTGTTTCTTTATCAACGTATCAAAAGGTTTTTTCTTTTTCAAAAAGTTATTTGATTGTCGGTAAATATTTGTTATACATTTCTAAAAAAGTGCTTCAAGGAGATCGATCTACATACGATAAATGTGCTTCAATTAAATTTTAATTTACATTTCTAAACAGAGCAAATAATAGAAATATAATGAAAAGTGAAAAAAAAATGAGAATAAAAGCGCTAAAATGCTATTATTATTTTCTTTCACTCTCTTCCGCAATAATTTAATAATACTTTAATAATTTAATATATTTCAAGTGCTATATTTCTTTCATTTAATTCGTTTTTCCAGGTATCGAAAAAAACTTAGATTTCAGCACTAAAAGGTTTAAGTAAAATAAAAATTTTAAAACACTTGTTTCGGAGGATTGGGATGATGATCTAGGGACCACGGGATCCTTTAAAATCCTTATATGTTCTTTAAATCCTTAGTATCCTTTTAAAAGGATATTTTTTTGATAAAAATAGCTTTAAAACTCTAAATAAGTTTAAGATATGAAACCTTTCTCCCCAAATACAGATTTCGTGGGTATTGAAAGTGTACATTTCCTTTTATTTGGATTTTTACTTGCTTCAAGTTCAAATAAAGTGAATAAAAAGGATGTTGTGTATTATTTTAAATTAAATATTATTAACAAAATAATATAATTAAACAAATATATTATTTTTACCATAAAATCTCGAAATGATCAATTAAGGAAATTATAATGATGGTTGTTATAGAAATATGAAAAATAAATAAATGTTACACACTGAAGTATGAAATCATTACCCCAATCCGTACTAAAAATGTTTTTTCATGAATGTCACAAGTAGTTTCAGAGATAACGAGAAAGACACAAAAAGTTACAACTAAATTCAGCTATCTCTCCCCGATTTGAACTACCTCCCAAAAGTTAAATTTTAAATTTGTCATAACATTTGGATATCTCACAGATATAAAAAAAATTTGGTAAAATTACCATACTGTATGGTAATGATATTTCTTGTAAAAAATATTTCTGCCTAATAAAACCAAACTGTAAGATATTTACATCATCCATTTGATAATTTTTCTATTCATACTGTAACGGCTTACAGGAAATTTTGATTTACGCAATTATAGTTTTTATTCCCACAAAATTAGTATTTATTAAAAAATTCAAAAATGTCAAGTAAATTTAACGGAAAAACAGTTTTTATGTCATGCTCCAAGGTACCATGACAAAACGTTCAGATTTTACCACACTTACCAAATATAATCACATGTTATAAAACCATACTTTATCGTTAACTTTACTAAAATCATTATTAAAAAAGAAACTTAGGTAAAAATTACCGAGCTTTTTCTCTTCTTCTTCTCATTGGCACGACAGCCCAGGATGGGTCCTGGCCTTCTCAACAAGCCTATGCCGAGACATTCTTCCCTTAGCCAAGGTTCTCCAGTTTATAATCTTTAAAACTTGCAGGTCCTTTTCAAGGCAGTCTAAAAATCTTAAGTTTGGTCGTCCTCCTTTTCTTGTACCTGTTTGCCTGGAACTGAGGACTTTTTTGGTTGTCCTGCTATCCTCCATTCTCACAATGTGGCCTGCCCATTTAATCCTTTGAATTTTGATAAATTTAATGACATCAGGTTCTTTATGTGCTTTGTAAAGTTCCGTGCTTGATCTTCTAAACCAGGTACCGTTTTTACTTATTCCACCAAAAATGCTTCGCAGTATTTTTCTCTCAAATCTAGCTATCATATTTTCATCTCCACGGGGCATTGTCCAGGTCTCACACGCGTGTGTAAGCACTGATCATATAAGACATTTATAGAGTAACGCTTTTGTTTTTCTTTTTATTAGGCTTGACTTAAGATATTTTCTTAGACCATAAAAACACTTAGTGGCCATCGTGATTCTCGTGAGTATTTCTTGTGTAGTGTCGCTTTTGTTGTTAATCTTAGAAACCAAATAGGTAAAGCTATCAACGGCTTCGAATTTGTATGCTCCAATTTCAAACTGTGTTTCTTCATAGCCAGCTTTTGTGCAGGGCATGTATTTAGTTTTATTTTCATTGATTCTTAACCCCATCTTTAAGGATTCCTTCTCCAGACTTAAAAAGGATTGTGTCAGTGCTGTCTGCGTTCCAGCGATAATATCTAAATCATCAGCAAAAGCCAATATTTGTACTGATTTGATGAAGATATTTCCTCCTGTGTTGATGTTTGAGTCCCTTACTATTTTTTCTAATGCTAGATTAAAGAGGAGACATGCCAAGGCTTCTCCCTGTCGAACACCATTTTTAATTTCTATAGGATGAGAAAAACTATTCTGTATCTTGACCATGATTTTGGTTTCACTTAGTGTCAAGCTAATCGGTTTCACTTGTTTCTCTGGTATATTTAATGCCCTTAAGACTGATATTAGAGTTTTTCTGTTAACACTATCGTACGCTGTTTTAAAATCAATAAACAGATGGTGTGTGTCAATATCAAATTCTATTGTCTTCTCCAAAATTTGCCGGATGTTAAAAATTTGCTCTGAGGTGGATCGCCCCTTCCTGAATCCGGTCTGATAATCTTCAGTTATATTCTTGACAAGTGGGGAGAGTCTTTTGAAAAGGATGCTAGAAAATACTTTATAACTTACACAGAGCAAGCTAATTCCTCTGTAGTTTGAGCAATCCAGTATATCTCCTTTCTTATGAATCGCACTGGTCATGCTGGTTTTCCACTCTTCAGGGAATAAGTCTTGCTCCCATATAGCTCGCACCAGATCATATATTTTCTTTGTGACACTTGTTCCCCCATTTTTAAGAAACTCAACGAGATTTCCCAGCTTTTTAGTGTCCCCATAAAGCCAACGGCAAGGTACATTTTATCATATTCTGGCAGTGTTGACCTTACTTTTTTTTCTCAGTGCATGAAATTATGTATGTTTTTAATTTTAAAACTGAACTCACTATACTTAAAAGTAATAATTACCATACTTAAAATATACTTCTTGAACCAAGAATTAATATGCATCTCAATAGTTAAAGGTCTGATGAATTTAAATTATTGCTATCAAAAGTTTATCAGGGTAAAGTTTTATTCTGTTAAAAATAAGTTAAAAAATTTCCATTTAATTTGGAAAACTAATAATAAACATGAAAATAATGACAAAACATCTCAAAATAACACAAAAAGTGATTCATGAAACTAAAAATAAAGCAAATGAATTTAAGCCATAAATATATGATAACAATTCATAAATAAAATCTCAGATACATTTTAATACGCGCAAATAGCTCATTTTCTTAACGACAAAGATTATACACTAACTACACCACTAATTCAGCATGCGCCATCAAGTTTATGTACTTTATTTTAAAATGGATTCTGCTAAAAAGTTTGAAATTTTTGAAACACGATTATGAAATTTTTGGGCAAGACAACTAGATTTAAAAGAAAAATGCAGACACATTAAAAACAGAGCATTTGTTTTCGTAACCTTAACTCATAATGCCCACCATTCATTCTTGCTAGTACTTATTGGAAATAATTTGAGATTCCGAATTTGACATAAATTATGTTTGATGCTTCATTGTTTTTTTTTCTTTTTCTTTTTAAATTTAAGCCAATGACAGCCTGTATCCAAAGTTTGAATAATAGTGCATTGTTTTTTTTCCCACTCAAAGACAGTTTTATGCAATATTCAGAAAAAACCGAGTTAAATATTTTAATAATAATTTTATGGTTAAGTAACATGTACTGATGAAATATTTTAGAAAATTCAATTGCACGAATACTTTTGCTCCTGAAATTTTATGAAATATCAAGTAATACAAATTTTATGCGTTCCAATTTCTTCCCCTTCTAGAAATAAAAAAAAAAGAAAAATAACATATGTGACATCGAGTCACAGGTTACGTTAGTAAATCCTGATCCAATTCTTACCTCGCCCCTTAAATCTCAGTGCAATTGGGACATTCTCCCCCAGAAATTCCATTCTCTCCCTTTTTTCTTGGAAGAACACCTGGCGCGGTATCTGTGATCTCCACATGAAGGCTACGAGTGCAGGAGTGCTCTTAACCGCAACTGAGTTTTAGGGAGAAAAACACTTTCACTCTAATTTCAGTAACAACTAAACTTTCAGAAATTAGGTAATTGTAATTTGACTTTCAAGGATTTCTTTAAATACGAGGAGCGAATTCCCACATTCACATCACATCACGCTTAACAGCTTTTGAGATCAGTTGACTGCAAAGTTACTACCTCCAGCGAGGGGCATTTTTTTTTCTCACCTCCCTCCTCACTTGAGGTAATGGTTAAAATTTAACATGGTATCATCATCGTCATTTTTAGTCTGGTCAACTGAATGACATCTTCTTTGATTTTTCTTTTTCATAATTAACTTACCACATAAATTCTCAGCACTGATGAAAATGGCCAGCCTTTTTACTAAAAATTTCGCACTCAGAGAAATATTAGCTGTCATCACTAATTTCTTTGATTTAATGTGGTAATCGCATCAATGAACCAGTAGACTTTCTGTTGCCTGGATCAGTATGGCGTGTTTGATCTCGTTCGCCTGCCGCCATCGGCTTCTGCTCTGAAAATCACTGTCTGTAGCATGAGAAGAATTTGTTGATGAGATCCCCTTTCTGGAATGTCTGTGACAACCGCGTGGATGTACCTGGAACCCCAAGCACCATATCATGACATTGGATACTAGACTCTTGATGATCCTGCCAAATATTCCCCATTCAAAATTTACCATGATTCCAAGGATGCCGTTTTGCTGCTGTCTCTATGTCAGAGAAACTATCTAAATAAAAAGTGAACTTCCATTTATCTGAACTCAGGACTGTTTTATTTTGGTTTGCTTCTTTTTACAGTTGTACCTTTTTTTAGAAGTCATCACCATGTCAAAAATTAAAGGTATGTGGTAATTCTCATTACGGTTTTTCTTTTAGATTGTATTTTGTCATTTTGTTACAAGGGTTTTTGCGGAACACATTCGCCATGTTGCAAACTACTATACGTTTTTGATTAATTCGGCCATATTTCTCCTAAAATTCAGTTATTTTATCTCCCTAATATATATTTTTTTCAATACCAAACCATCAAAGCACCACAACTTATTTTCAGTGAGAATTTTGTTTAGCAATTTTAAGTTGGTTTTAGTACGCTTTTTATTTATAATTCGCTTAATATTTCAATAATAAAAGTCTCCTGTTAATATTGCTTAAAACTTTTCTCTTTCTTCTTTTCTAATTTTGCTAGACACATGTTTAAAAAAAATAATAATGATAATAATTAATTGATGTAAGAAAATAACTGAGAAAAAAAGTATACTCAAAACTACCAGAATATTGTAAAATTTACCGTGTTTCAGGCACGCTCTATGATAACACCAAAAAGCTCGGTAGTTTTAACAGAAGCGCTTTAGCAATGATTTTGGTTAAATTGAAAATTAAATATGGTTTCATTATTTACAGTAAAATTTGGTAAATATGGTGAAATCTGGTAATTTTATAGCAATACCCTAGAGTATAATGGGAAATTCTTTCATTCGGTTAAATTTACTGTTCAGTTCAGCATTTTTTGACTAAACGTGTGGTAATAAGAACTATAATTTTGAAAACCAGAATTTCTGGTAAACCTAACCATCTGTAACGAAAATTAACAAATGAAAGGTTTAGTAAAGGTATATTTTTGTTTCCTTAACCATAATTATATTTTCTTTTAAACATAAATGTCATTATCGTACAATACGGTAATTGACCAGAACTTTTTTTGCGCGTAGATGTAGATATATGCCAAAGTGAATGCATAAAGTGCATTCAATAATTGAAAAATTATTGCATATAATTTTCATGATAACCAATGATAATAATGATAATAATCATACAATATTTTAATCCGAAAAATTAAATAAAAATTTAAAATTTGTAAAAAAAAACATTAATATTGTTATGTTTCTCTTTAGTTTGAAAGATGAAACCTATTTAAAGAAAATAGTAATATACCCCTTTAATTCATAAAATAATATTTTAACTCCAAAAAATGAGCTTTAAATATTGCAGCATAATATATATAATAATGTTAACTATGTTTCAATTCTTAAATATTTAATGCTAAGTTAAAGAAAAAAAACATGAGCTTATTGAAATAAATTTAAAAGAAAAATTTCGAGCGTTGCATAGGCTAAGAAAGTTGCCCTAAGATATATAATATATTTAAAGTTAAAATATATATATATATATATATGTGTGTATATTTGTATCATTTCGATAAAAAATGAACAGATTCATCATTTAATTTTATAATGTGCAATGCAAATGCAATGAATGAGCAATTGGTTTCTAATTTCGTTCCATTCCAAGTTTTCGAAAAACCAATTTTACGTATGTAACATAGAACAACTTAACAGAATCACTAAACTATATGATAATGTTTTCAAATGGTACAAGATCCCCGCAAGCTAGTGGAAATTTCATAGAGTTAAGGAAATTGAAGCGAAAAGGAGAAATGCGCAATAGCATTTGCTTCGATGACGTAGACTGAGATGGGGGACCAAAAGTTTGGAGGCTGAATGCTTCCCAAGCACGTGCGATTCGCGGCTTTCTTCACTGTTCTCGGTGAATTCAGTTCTGCAACCACAAGTGAAAAGAAATTTATGTTTTCACTTATTTGCTCACTAATTTAATTTTCTCAAATTTTTCTTTAATAATGAAGATGATATTGTTTTGCATATTTTTTTTTTTTTACTCTGATGTTCGGTAAGTTTAGTAAAAACTACTTATTTCAAATTTTTTATGAAAATAATTATTATTTGATTCTTTATTGTATCTGTATTTATAGTAAAATTTAATCATTGGTTTCAATTTTGCAACCACAATTGAAAAGAAATGCATGCATATGTGCGTAATTTTCACGTTCTTTTCTGCTGAGTAGCTTCTGTAAAAATGACTTCATTTAATTTGTGAATTGTGAATTGAATTAAATTGCAATGTTTAATTTAATTTCAAAAATTTCTAGATAATTTTGTTATTTCGTAAGTTGGCAGTAATAAATTTGGGAGTTAGACGATTATAAAAGAAACGGTTCGAAATTTGGATGAAGATAAGATTTTTCTTTAATTATGAAGATGATACTGTTTTGTATATATTTTTCTTTTATACTCTGATGTTCGGTAAATTTATTTAAAACTACCTACTTCAAACGTTTTATGAAAATAAATATTACTATTTGATTATTTATTTCAACTGCATTTGTTTTAAAATACGACATTGTTTAGTCATTTGTGAGTAGGATAGAAAGAAAAAAATTGCTGAATAGCTTCTTTAAATACTTTAATTTCTGAGCTATAAAGACAATAAAATTGTTATGTTTAGGTTAATTTTAAAATTTTCTTGGTGATATTTATTCTTTCATAAGTTTCTTAACTCGCGACTGTCAAAAATTTGGTTGATTTATGTGTAATCAAAGCCAATAAACTGCACCTATATTTCAGCATGACCAAAATGAATTATCTTAACTAGTTTTGAAAGCAAAAACAATTTTTAGAATATTTTTTGATGTAATTGCTAACACAACAATGAAAACATATTTAATTTTACAGTAAACAAAACTGCAAATTATGATAATCATAGACATCTAAATCGTGCAAATGTTATAGATAATGGGATATGAAAATCATTATCTATTTAAATTTTATTATAAGTAAAGTTATAAGTTAATAAAGCTTAACAAACATTCTGTAAGTGTTTAGTGAATGAAAATTACAATTTTAAAGAGTAACGATGATAATGGGATAATGACGAATGGAATTAATTTTACAAGTAGAACTATTTTCAAATAGCAGTGCGTTAGCTAAAAATTAACAGAATTTCCTTTTAAACATTTGGTTTTAAATTTTTATTACTTATGCTAGTTTCCATTTCTTAGTTTCATAAATGGTTTACATTGTTAATATCATTTATGATGCTATACATACATAATATTTTGAGCATGAAAACAGTTATTCGAAAATAACTATATAATCTTGACCAAATTCTTGAGTAATTTTGTATAAAAATTAAGTATAGCACAAGGTAATGGAACAACTTATTGCTTACCTAGCCAAAGGGGAAAACCTGCTAATAATTAATTGGTAGAAAAGTAGGAAGTGGAACAATTGTGATCATAAACAATACTTCTACAATTACTTTAACGTAAAATCATGTGTGACATTATTTTTATCTAATGAAGTCGTGTTTTAGATACTTTCATATTTCTATTTCATTTAAGATAACAAGAATTATGTATTAACTGCTTAGGCGCCTATTTTAAAAAGCCTAATCAAAGTTACATGAAATTTATAAATACGCTATTAAAGAGTATCTTAAGACAAATTAAAAATATTGAGCAAAAAAATGTACTTTTACTGATGTTCATTTTGTTTGGAACATCGACCGTTTGGCTAGAGTTTTTTTTTTAAAACTTAATTTCAAACAATAGAATTAAATATAATGATAGTTAATAAATAATAATTAATAAATCACATATAAGAATGAACAATGGTTATTTCATCCATTTAACATTATTGAAAGAACAAGTAATTTATAGTTTTAGCTTAAAAATACTATTTATATTGATTACTGAGATAAATAGTACTTGTTATTCATAAAATTTTAAAGCATACACTTCTCACAATGAAAATACTTTTTTGTGGTATATTTTTACCAGGATGTTACATTGTAAACATTAAAGAAATCCTTCCGGTGGTCTCAATACACACGTTTAAATTCTAAGAAGGACAATGTAATTGATCTAGGACGATTCGTAACAGACTCGTTGTAAATAGCCTTTAAATGGGAAGTTCATTTGTCCTTTTCGCGTACTTAACTATATAACTTACAGTTTCCAACAAAAGTTTTAAAGATTTACAAAAAAGCTTCCTTTATCATTATTGTTTATTGTATCATTAGACATATTTTCGTCAAGAAATCATTATTTAAAAATAAAACATCCTACTTTAGTGCGTGAACAGCTTTCTACATCCCCGTTGTAACAATTGGATCTTTATTAAATTAAAATATATGTGCAAGTAAAATTCACAAGTACATAAACTTAAAAAATCAACAAAAACATCTAAACATTCTATAGAGGAATAAAAACTGAATCCGAAACCTACTTCATAATGTTAGTTTTAAATCAATGCAAGAAGAATAAACTTATTTGCTCGTTAAATTAAAACGATAAGTCCATATGGCATCGGGACATTCAAAGGTAAACGGAAAAGAAATCATATTTCATATAGTTCCGAAATTAACACCAATTTGTACTTTTCTCGTTCATTATGCACTTTTTAATTTTCCCAAAAAATTTTTAAAGTTAACGTGAGAAATTGAGCAGTATTCATGAGTATTGATATTTAATTAAATCTTACGATGCTTTTGATATTATTTTTTTTTTTTAGTTTTGAGTCAGTATGGACAGTTTTCAAGGGAGCGGAGAGAGGCATTTTTCGCGTTTTTTTTAAAAATTTTGAGCTATCTGAAATTAATTATGAACAACGCATTTTAGTTGAGTCTGTATTTTTTTTTTTAAATTTGTCCATTGGAAAGCCGCGGTGGCTTAGGGAATAGAGCATTCGCCATCCAATAAAGGGAACTGGGTTAGAATCCCAGAGATGGCTGGTCGATACGAATTGCACACCCTGCTCGCACCGACCCCAGTGCTGACGTAAAATATCATCAGTAATTGATGAATCAAGGGTTAGAGTCCAAAGAGGGCTCTCGGTGAGGCTTGTCTGGTATTGCCTCTAAATCTACCTCACTCCTATCCAATTCTTATTTTTAATAATAATTTGGAGCAAAGAAGAGGTTTTCACTTTCATTATGTAGTTTTTAATATAGTTTATATAT
>NC_092214.1:82837131-82864300 GCF_043381705.1 Parasteatoda tepidariorum
GCATCAAAAGTATGTTAAAAATACGAAAAACAACTTCTAACCAGTGAGGGAACAGGCATGTTCCTTTGCTGGGCATAGATTTCCCAGTGAATGAACAGTATGTGTTAACACAGTATGTGTTTATGTTGACACTTTAATTTTCTATTCATGATTACAAAAAAAAGTTAACATTTTCCAAGTATTTATATGTTATAATTTCAAGAATAGGCTTGTTTTTAAATATTTGTATGGCTTATAAATTCATAAAGAACATTAAAAAAATAACCAAAATTAAATGTTCCTTTACTGGGTGTTCCTTCACTGGTATGAGCTGTTCCTTCACTTGGTCTTCTTACTACTTGTTATTTGTACCTCCAAAACTTTAAAACAATATTATGTAAATTCTCTACAATTTTTTTACATAATTTTCAATTGGTAACAAATATGTTGACACTGTCATTTAAATAAAATTACGAATTTTGAAATTAATATGATTTTTTAAAAGGCAAGTGAAGCTTAAGTGTTCCTTCACTGGTTAGTTTGCCCTATAAAGTTTATTACTATTCTATTCTGTAAAGGTCTAGACATAAAATGGTAAAATGAATAATAATTTTGAAGAATAGTTTGGTAATTTTATCGTTTTGCTTTAACCCTGGCAGTTTTTTATTCTTTCAAATGGCAGTTATTGAACTTTCGGTCTTCGCTACGGAAGGTTATCGATGTGTTGCTCATTTAGCGAGTCAAACAACATTGTCCACGCCACACTGCCACAAACACCAGTTCACAATTGGGGCCACATTCACACGTCACACATTCGAGAACAACTCACAGAAAGAAACGATATTCCCTGAGCGATATTCGAACCCGCAAATATTGGGTTAACATTCAAGTACGCGGACTGCTGTTAGCTCAGAGCCTGGCGTGAAAACCATTTATTTTTCTAAATTTAAGTTTCAGTTTTGTATTTTTAACTAAATATGTAGTAATAAGAACTATAATTTTAAAAACAAAACTTTACAACAAGCGATCACATTAACGAGCAGAATTTTTTTTTAATGAATGATTTAAATGCATTTCATTTTGCTGTTAATTACTAAAACTCTCTTTAATTTTAAAATTAAAAATGCCTTTTTGCTTTAAACTTTTTTCTCAGTGCAGAAGCTTAATATCTGTATTCGTCTTTTCAAATTCATTCGATACTTTTAACAAAAGTTTTAAAAAATCTAAGTTAGTGACTTAAAATGGTTCCATCAAATTCAATTCACGAGTTTTATTATTTTTCCCAAATTTAATATGTAAAAATATCAAAAGCTTCTATGTTCAATTAGTTTTACTCTCAGAACCCTTTTTGAGAGATTTTTAAACCCTGAAATGTTTACTAAAGTTGTATTTACAACTGCATTAATAAGCAATAAAATAAGTTGCGAAACAGCCTAAGAAACTAAAAGTTATAAACTAACAAACAAGGACTTCTCTAGACAATAAGGAACATTCAGAGTTTTGGTTCAGTTGAGGAGATATATTTGGACTAATATATAGTTACTTGTAATAATATATTTGGACTGATATATAGTTATTTGAACTAATATATTTAGACTAATATATAGTTATTATCATTTATTACTAATGGAAGTAAGACCATCCAATGAGTTAATTTTTATTAGTACTTATGTTTTTATAAGTTATTAAAGCACTAACAATTTTTATCATCCCTAATGAATTTATTTAAAACATACTGGTAGGTAGGTGGTTCACTTAAGTCCCATTAGAGCTGCGCAATGGGTTATTGGCGACGGTTTGGGAAACATGCGTGAGGGTGATTCGAAGACATGAAATCACAATTACGATCTTCTGCAGAGGGGATGGCTCCCCTACTTAAGTAGCCTGGCGTCTTGCATCCGAAGTCAAACACTTTGCTGTAGAACAGTTTAATGAGGACCGATACCACTCACCTTCGGTCCCTACGCAGTCTGATCAAAATGGTCACCCACCCACTTACTGATCGCAGTCAATGACGTTTGGCTTCGGTGGGAATCGTGTATTTACTATCAGTTCATTGTGAGACTAAAACATACTGATTTAAAAGGCTGAATATTATATGACAATGTGCTTCATCTTTTGTCCTTAAAGTTTAATTTCAGATAAACAGGTATATACTGAGTTAGTGGGAAAGTTATATTTAGGAGTAGGAAAGTCATTAATTGAGCACTCACAAATAAATAAAACATATTTTTTCCAAGTTATGGCTAAGAAAATCGGTAGAAATTATAAAAAAAAAACAAGAAATAGCTATTTTAGAAACTGAATATAAGCCATTGATGCATGAAAATATATTATCTAGTTTCCTTTTTTTAAGAAAATTTAAGCAGATTTTTCAAATCAATTAATATTTATTGTTATTTTATTTTCATCACTCTTTCATAATATCTAGTAACCTTTTTTGTATGTATATAAAATATCCAAGTGCACTGTACTATATTATTATTTATTTTGTTATAGTTTTAAACAAAACGCTTGAACATATTTTTTTACATAAAGGAATTACCTTCTTTTGATCACAAATAACATCTTCAGTCTTGGCAAACATTTTGTTCTACAGAAAAGTGATCTTATCCATCTGTTTGCTTCTGTTACAAAGTGAAGGTTTTTTTTTATTAAATGAATTACTTTTAGAACAGTTTTACTTTCTGCTTCAAATTGTAAATTAATCGATTTCATTAAACACTAAACATGTACAGATATAAAAACAATATATTGTTAAGAAAGGAATTTTTAAGGGTGAAAATCTGTATTATAAATACTGTATGTACTTAAACAAATTTTAAGTACTCTTGCGAAGCTCGAGGAAGAAATATGCCATCCAACAATAACACATTTTACATGTTAACAATCAAACATAACTACAAATGGTAAAAATTATAATGTTTTGCAAACAGAGCCACGATGGCGCAGGGGATAGAGCATTCGCCTTCCTATGAGGTGAACCAAGTTCGAACCCCAGCGATCGCTGGTAGATACGAATCAGCATCCGGAATTCTTATTGCTTTTCGTGACTAAATTCTACTTTAAAATGTTCTGACCCGCAAATAGTTAATCTAATTGTATTATTTTTGGGGAGTTAATACAGGTCAATAAAATTCATACAATATGGTTAAAAAGAAAAATAACACTTTTTAAATAGCGAATTAAATAACAAATAAATTATATATTTTTTTCCTATCTAAACTAACATAAATACACAATTTAAATTAAGTACAATTCAAAATTAAAAGACAATGCTAGTTTTTTAAGAACAGTGAAGAGTGCACAGAATTCCTTTTATTACATATTTTATAACAAATCTGGAAAAATTTATTTAATACTTATTTAATACTATTTAATACTTACTATACAATAAATACTCCAATATAAAAAAATATAACTAAAATATTTACTCAAACGTAGTTAATTTGCATTTAAATAACATATTCTAAAGAGCGGATGCCAATTTCGTTACGGAATATAGCCCACAAAAAATTTTCAATTTGACTCAGAGTAGATAATTTTAAACCTCAATGATTTCTAACTTTTTTGTTTTGTTTTGATAAGTAAGGATAGAATGTGATAGGATGCTTTAACAGTTTGAAGTAGCATAAAAAGCATTCGCTGTATGTTTACTTTTAGCACTTGTTATATAAAGAAATATCTTATTTACTTATTGGCATTGCAATAATTATTAAGAGTTATAGTAAGTAAATAAGTAATATAAAAAAATTATCTGATCTGAACAAGAAATTTGTGATGTTTGTAAATTAAAATAAGATAAGAAACATACATTACGTACTTACATACTTATACATGAGCTTTTTTTATTGACTGGCTATATATATATATATATATATATACGTCCATTCAGAAAAAGTAAGTTTTGGAATCTCATATTGTAATTTGATTAATAGNTAATTTACAAAAAAAAAATCCCATTAACCAAATGTATTAGTTGAAATGCAGGAAATAAACATTCTTGGAAATAGATACAATAAATACTCTAAGAAACTAAATTAATGGTAAATGGACATTAAGTTTGTTAAAGTGCTATCCAAAAACTCGAAAGGAAAGAAAAATTACCTATCTAAAGTAGGTGCGGCCTAGAAAAATAGTTATCACATGTCTGAGATGTACTGCTTAATAGTCATAAAATTGAATTTAACTTAAAAGCGGCACTTCGTTAGTAGGCTAATTATGTGCAAAATAACGTATAACTAAAATATTAAAATCAATTTTTTAGCGCTTTGTTTACTGAACCCTCTTTAAGTTACAATTTATTTCAAAAGATAAAATGCCATATTTTATAGCCATATTTTAATAAAATGACATATTTTAAACCAATAAAAATACCTATATTTTTAAGCTAATGATTACAGACACATTTTTGCTTTAAATCTTTATAGTAACATTAAAACTTATTAGATTTTTTTTAATTTTGTATTTAACTATCAAAATAAAAAAGATATCTGCTTTATTAAGTATTTTTAAAATTTCTCAAAAAAAAGATCTAATGAAATTTAGACGCTAGTAAGGTAAAAACATGTTATTTTTAAATTTTTTCATCAAATTGTAAACCATGATACTCTCATCCACAGTTACCTAGACCACCGGAGTTATTTAGATGTCACTTGTAGGTAATTTTGACGTCACTGATTTTAGGAACACAGTTCGATTGTTTGATTGTTAAATTTCATTCCAAAAAGTCCTTGTTTTAGTGAAATTTTGTATCACAAATTAATTTGAATTCTTAAATTATTGATTTTAGTTCTTTTCAAGAAAATATTCTAATGAAATTTAGATGTTCCTGTGGTGAAAACATGTTATTTTAAAATTTTTTCATCAAATTGTATTCCGTCATACCTGAAAAGACTGGCTGGATTCAAACCAAGGACCCCTGGGATCGCAGAAGTATGCTATAACCTTCATAGTTATAAAAACCAGTTCAAGGATTGTTAGAAAGCTTTATATGTTGACCGCCGCAATGACACATCATAGCATACATTCAATTCGCTTAAGTTTATAAGAAATAGGGAAATTAACAGAAAACTACCGATCTCCTAACTAAACTATTAGCACCATATTTTCTAAATTGCCACCCTTTTTACCATTTAAATTAGAAATCAGTATGTCATGATGTGTCAGTGACAAATTCTCTTTTGACAGGGGTGTACACTGCTGGTTTTAGAGCATCTTACTACGATCCTAGAGGCCTTGGTTCGAATCCTGTCGGCAGCTCCCACACATTTCTCCCTCCACATCACTTTTGAGACAATGGAATTCGATCGAGAAATGGTTGTTTCAATTATGCATATATTGGCTTTACAATTTCGACTATTACTTGTTTCTAAACTATTTTGACACATTTTTGCTCATATTTGCGAAATCTCATTTTACAGTGTATGGTATGATTTCGCTATTACTATGTTATGACATTCGGCAAAGGGACAGAAAAGTGTTTAGGTAAAGCTAACTTAATTTTTTTTTTAATATTCAGACCATTAAAAATGTGCTATAATTTTGCTACTAATATAAGATGCACATAACCACATTAAAAGCAATATACATTTTATCTGTCTTAGTAAACAACATAACTGAAATAATTTACACTTAGTAAGCAGTCTTCGAAGAAACAAAATATTATTTGTATTATTATAAAATATTATTCGAATGCCGTGCATTAACTGATGCATATTGTATTAAAATATAGAAATTATTTTTGTACGTAAACTGAATTCAACCAATTTAATTATTTTCCTACCGAAAAAATTATGAATTTAAACACACTTTCTTTTAAAATAAACGAAATTCCACAAAACTGCAAATTTACACAATTTCCACAAAAATATTTAAATAAATTAAAAACGCACACACACTCGCATACAGTAAACTAGATCAGGGTTCTCAAACTTTTCGCTTCTACTTTTCTTCATAGTGTCAATATATTTAGTAGACAAGTTCTTAACTATTAAAAGAGTTTTAATAGTTAAGAACTTGTAAAATATAGTTTTTGCTGTCACTAGACAGCAGGTTATAATGCTTTAGTTAACGTAGTGATATACTTCTACTATCACTAGAAGAAAAATTTAAATTTTACTACCACTTTTAATGGAAAAAATTAAATTAAATACTTTCAGCAATGCTATGATCCGTTTCACGATGCATGAAATATTGTCATAAGAAAACTATATGTTTCAAGGAACATATGATTTTCAATACTTCAAAAATCTCAAGTAACAACTACACAAGTATTTCAAGCTACTTTAAAATTGGAGATAAAATAAGGATAAAAGCAATTTGCCCATTTTCTAAATTTAAAGCTTTTATGCCAAGCCTTAAGGTATCATGATAATCTAAATTAATATACAAATCAATTTATCAAAATATCACATTTAACAAATTTTATTACATATTAAAAACCACATTTTATTGTTAATTTTACAAAAATCGTCACTTTGGTAAAAATTATCATGTTTCATGGCGTTCCCACAGAGCCAGAAACACAATAAATTTCATTATATTCAGCAAGTTTTGATCAGATTTTTTTTCTCAGTGACGCATCCTTTTTCTTTCATAAAATACTTTTAGGCTAATACCTAATTCTGCTGACTTGTTTTCAATTCACAAATATATGAGGGGCTTCATTGTGAAATTTTCATAAAACTAGTTTAGCAAATTTAAGAGCAAATGTACAATATTTATTGTATAATTGTTGTTTACGTAATACTCAAATTTTTTTTAAAAAAAATCATTTCTAAAAAATTACGAATTGTTCATTTTAATTTTTTTTCAGGCATCATTAAATTTTTTTTTCCTCAAGCTTAGTAAATGTTTGGAAAGTGTTTTCACCAATTTTGTATATATTACATTAAACTGAATATTTATTCTCGAGAAAACTTCAATATTTTTCCATTTTCCATCTTATTCTCGAGAAAACTTCAATATATTTTTCCGATCTTATTCTCAAGAAAACTTCAATATATTTTTCCCTTTTCCAATCTTATTCTCAAGAAAACTTCAATATATTTTTCCGATCTCAAGAAAACTTCAATATATTTTTCCAACTGAGTTCGATAAGAACGCATTCTCTTATACGGTACTCACATGTTTCTGGGGTTCGTGATCTACCGTTTAGAACTACTGAGCTAGATTACGTTAAAAAATATAAGTAGCCGCAAATTTAAGCTCGACATAATGTTTTTTTTTAATGTAAACTGATTATGTTTTTTCCAAAACAAGTGGATTTTATTCTTATTAAATATTGCCCTACTAAAAAATTACAGAAAATTCTATAAATGAAAAATTATATACAACAATTTTATACAAATTAATGATTATGAAACTCAGCTTTCCATACCCCGTTAACATATTTTTAGCCTAATGTTAGATCAACAAATGTCAAAATTTTATAATGTTTTGAAATTAGTCTTTTAATTTATTAGAAAGTAAGTATTACAGTAAGTAAACATTTTTGAGTTTGTGCACTTATCTCTAGATATAAAGATATTTTTAGATATTAATAGTAATATGACTTAAATTGAATAGTTTAATCCCCATTCTATACCTATTAAATTTATACTTCATATTTATGAACTTTTTACTCTGCTACTCTTTTTAATTTTTGAATATATTTGTAACAAAACTTTTTTTTGAAGCAAATACTGAAGTAATTTTTCCGATTAAAATACGTTTGGAAAGTTTTGTTGATAAAATATAACGGAACAGTAAATGTCTTAAAAATTATTTTTAAAATCGTCTTTCGATACTATTTGTAAACAATGGTAGGGTATGCAATCTGTTTTGTAGGGAATCAGTTATTAAAAATCTATTTGTTCCATTCTCTACCTTTTAAGCGCTGCAATTTTAACTCCTTTTGTAGTATTTTCCAATGCTTTTTTTCGATATGAATTGTTTATATTTGCATAAAACATATATAAAACATTACTTAAACTACACGTAATAGAAAACAAAACAACCTTTTACATTCTTCCTAGGTAAGAAAATGAAGCATTTTTTATTGTAACGACATAATGACTGAAAACACACATTAATTCAATACTTATTTTCTTTTAAAAATAAATTAAAATGTTTGTGTTACTTTGTAACTTTATTAAAAAAATTTGCATTCAAGTGGTACTGAATTTTTTTTTAATTTCAAAAACATAGAAAATTTTATTTTCATTTTGTTCATATTATAAATGTGTTTAAATTATGCATTTGTCATAATAGCAGGGAAGCAAACATTCAATTTAATGAATTTGTCCTTTTTTAGACTATGAAATAAAAAGACAATTTTGTTCAAAACGTTTCCACACTATGGGTGAAACTTTTGAAAGCTAAGAGCGCAAGAAAAGAAGAATCTTATTGAGAAGAGTTCAAGCAAAGTTTCAACTGACTGTTTTTATTTTCTTGCCGAGCAGGCATTTTGGAACAATAGAGGAACCGTTTTCAGCGTTTTCTAAAGCTGATTAGCTCAAAATCCCAAAATGATTACCATCTCTTCATGTCATTTTAACGCTACATTTCAGAAATTTGCGGTATTCAAAAGTGAGAATATTTAATCATAATAGATTTCTGAATAATTTGAATGAAATGGATTCGTTTTGAAATTTTGAAAAAGACAAATTTCATTGTGAAGATAAAACCTAAAATTTGGTTTTAATCTACTAAATTGATTAAATAAAATGTTATATAGATATTAATGGAACAAAATTGGTATCGGCTATACTGTCTTCATCTTATGTAGGTGCTGTAGAGCTGATTCTGATTACCTTATTTGAAGATGTTGTTACTAAAGAGTGTATTAAAAAAGGGAATCAATTACTACTTATGAGATAGGAAAAATGTGGACTTGTAAAATTGATTTATTAAAAATATTTTATGTATTTAAAAATATTATTTAAGAAGTAATTTTTTTTTTAAAAAAAGTGCTTTTAATTTTTTAGTCATGCGAAAACATAAGGATAAAAATATATTTCTTGTATTTCTGGATAAACACATCTTACTAGTTGAATTAATTGAATTTGTTACATATAATGCCAAAATTTTGTTGAAAAAAATTGATACTGCTTATATCCATTAACTTGCTTATTAATTTTATTATTTGATTCTTAATTTGTGTATTTAATTTAATTAAGAGTTTTACGACAATCAGTGTTCAACTCCGTAGCCTTGTAAATTTGAACCAAAAGAAGAAGACAATGGGACACCTGGATCAAGAACTAGGACAATGATTTTTGGGTCAGTGATTTGATAGAACCAACTCATATTTACGCCACATGGAATGAAAAGACATGAAAACCTCTCACGGTTAACCCAACTGCAAGGGTATGTTAACCATGATCCTTCTACCACTGAGAAAAATTCGCGGCATCACTGGGATCACTGCGAGGCGGGAAGAGAATTTGAATCGTCCAGCTATTGCTTGAATTTGAACCAGGGGCAAATCATTATCTCTACCCCTGAGTCACCTCTCTAGCGTGTTCATTGTAGTTATTGCTCGTATTGAACCTAATTAACCTTTTTCCTTTACTGAACATACTTGGAGCGTGATGAACTGCATAAATTCAGAGCTGTACAGAAATGGTGTACCGTTATTCAGCTGATATTATTAAAATAACTTATGATTATGTTTGACTACGTCATTCTGAAGAAAATTTTTAAGAAATTCTACTTTACCATGGAACTACTATCCAAAAGATGTCCAACATATATAAATGCAACTTGGCTAAATTCACTCTACCCTAACAATGGAATCGAATACTTTAGAAGAGAAAGAAACTCAAATTTCTGATCGCATTTGCATCTACCTTTCTGCGACTCACCAACTCGTTTTAAGACAATAAATGTTTTCCCTAGTAGTCATCAAGCAAATAAGGTTTACTGAATGCGACAATGATTAAAAATTAATTTAATGATGCGCTTGTGAACTGAATGCTTTATCAGTCACTTACGAAAATTAGTTTAATTGATCTGTTGACTTTTCTATATTTGTTGTGAGATTTCAGGAAAAATAATTACAGCTCGAAAATTATATTTTACATTAAAAAAAAGTTTTTTCAGTGTTTTTTTATGAAAACAATTGTAGCACTTTTTAACATTTTATTTCTATACGTAAAATAGCATGAATGTAAACATATCGTTTTGATTAAAAATGTTCCACTAACATTATTTGAAGCTGGTCAATAATAATGAATTTGAAGTTGTTTCGAATAACTATTCCGTTCATTGCTTGTTTGATACCTATCAAGAGAAGATCTGGACTGTAGAATGGGTGGCTGAAAGATGTTCATTTAAATTTCTTTCGTCAGAATTTCCTTTACTACATTGATCAAGTATGGTTTACTGTAGCACAGTGACTCCACGAGAAAGTTTACCAGGACTTTTCAATTTAATTACCTTTCTAAATTTTCATTAAGTTTTCAAACTCCACTGCTCTTTGGAGTCTACTTTTAGGAAATTTACAAGAAGAGGTTTTTAGTAACTAGTCTATCGATTATGAGTAATTTTTTATGAACGGAATGAATAAATGTTTGGTTTAAGTCCATTTGTCATCACTTGCATGACAAGTACTGCCACCTAGTGATTGAAAATCGACTAACCAACAAAAACATTTCAGGATTGTCTCTTTTTTTCAAAATTTTGGCTTAATAATCTCTACCTCGTCATTCATCAATGATATCTAATAAATAAAATGTTAAGAGACATAACTAAATAAATAAAATGAACTTCTGCATGAAACTAACCTTAGACAAACAGGATTCATCATATTGAATCAAATTTTTTCTTTTCATCCAATGAACCAATAAAGGACAAATATAATTTTCAAATTGCAAATATTCCTTTACCAATTGAGTTTTTTTTCCTATTTAGAATCATGCTGTTTTCTATTTTATTACTTAACAATAATTTTTCTTAATTACTTCTAGAATCATTAAAAAACATTCTGGAAATCAATTGATTTAAAACGACTTATTATTCGATGTGAATGTGTGTTACTTATTGTGAAATAATTTAGCATAAGTATTTGATTTTAAAAAAAATAACATTTCAAAAATACCTATTGTTAGATTTTTTTTCTTTCTTATTCTATATGAACTACTTTACTTATAGCGTATAAATGAAACTTCAATCTCCTACTCGACATTTTCTTATATTTCCTTTCTTATGTCAAATATTTAACTCATGCTTCATTGACGACTCTTAAAAGTTTTGTTCCTTTAAACTTAAGTTTGCTTAGCAAACTACATGCTTTGATAAAAAAATCTTTAAATCTCTATCCAACTCATGCTTTAATCTTTTATTTTATTTTTAGACTCCTGAGTAATATTTTATTTTATTCAATGAATGTTAAAAAGATAAAACATAGAGGTGGTCTTGAATTAACGATTGCAGTTTGTTCCTTTAAAGATCTGGATGATATTGTTATTTATTATGTAAGCGCATGTTTGGAAGGAGTATGGTGTAGATCTAATTTGTGGCAATGTTGCATAGGCATGTGTTAGTATTGTCTTCGGGACTTCATTTGGAATGAATCAAATATTGTCATCCTTTAATGTAGATCTTGTTTTCAATCAAACTAACTAGCACTAAACCTATAATGGATAATTCGCATTTGAAGGAGAGAAAATACCTTATAAAAGAATCATACTGGAGCTGTTACTCGCAAACTGTAGCTCGCGTAGAGCAGTTTTTCGCTGAGCACAAAATTCGTGTTCTGGACACAGCTCAAAATTCGTGTTTAAGAAAATGGACAACGCTACAAATTCCCGTTTTAAAAAAATGGAGACAGCTGAAAATGCGTGTTTAAGAAATGGAGACTGCTGAAAATGCGTGTTTAAGAAATGGAGACAGAGGGAAATGCGTGTTTAGGAAAATGAAAAGAAGTTGAAAATGCGTGTTTAGGAAAATAGACATAACCTTTGATTCCGTTAATCAAACTTCGCTTATGATACTTTTTTTCTGATTTCAAAGAATATGCTAAAAGATCCAGATAAATTAACAATGCGATGTCGTATAATTGCCTAAATCACGTAAATCATTTTTAATGAGCATTTTCGTAAAGATATTAATTAAAAGTCAACAGCTCCTTTAACAAAGTTATTACTGGTCCTAAAAATTTATAAATGGTAGTATTGAAAACAAGCATGAATTTCGATTTTCAAAACCACTTCATCGTTTAGTGTTCTGAATACGAAAAGATGTTCGAAATGTTATATCCGTAATATATCAAGTCGCTCCAACTCCGATATTTAAGATTTAGCCCTGTAATGAATATACCTAGCATTTAAAAAAATTCTAACAGATTTAGTAATTAAAAATGTAGAGTAAGTTCAAAATTCCTCGTTTGGCAGTTAAATTTGCGTTATATATTGCAGAAGAGCAATTTTGTGTCCACTTTCCTAAACATGCCTTTTCCACTGTGTCTAGTATCTTAAACACGCATTTCGAGCTATGTCTGGAATAAAAATCTCCCCTTCAAGCTTATATTTGAATTAAGTTTGGGAGAGCAAAGATTCGGAACAAAATTTGACATAGTTATTAGACCCTAGTTAGAAAAATTTTATCCTTTAAGTTCATTTAAAATCACATACCATTTATAAAAGACTTTAGTAAGTACATCATATATAATTATAGCTTCATAGTGTATAAAAAATTATTTTAAGAACACAAAATATTTTTTTTAATATTTTGAGGGCCGAACCATCTTTTAATCCGTGTAAATCATTTTCTCAATTATCTCAATTTAAAGTTCACTATAATGTTTTTCGTTCTTCTTGGAACAGCAAAAGCTCTCACTTAATAAACCTCACATTTGGGTTATGATATAGCCGAGAACAGAATTAATTATCTTCTCGTGTAATCAAGGCAATACAATATAATTTTCCAGCTGGTTTCAGTTACACTCAAAAGGGAAATTTAAATTACATCTTTTATACACTAAAACTAATTTAGTGGAAACTGCCAGATTATGGAAAAATTTACCGCGCTTTTTGCTGGTAATTTTGACCGAAACGCTTTTTAAATAATTTTGGTAAAATTAACATTAAAATATGGTTTTATATTGAGGTATAAAATTTGGTAAATGCGGAAAAATTTATCATGATGCCTAAGAAAATGGCATAATACTCATTTATTTAGTTCAATTTACTTTTCATTTATGTATTTTTTTTCTAAATGTGTATTAATAAGAACTATTATTTAAAAAACCAGAAATTTCCAAGAAATCTTTACCATTTGAACCGAAAAATTACCAATTAAATAGTTTATATACCGAATATTTCGGCTTTGTGAACCAGAATTATATATACTTTTTACCAGAAATGTCATTATCAAACAGTACGGTAATTTTACCCGAATCTTTTTCTCCATGTAGAATGACTTAATATGCCTTTTCAAATTCTTGAATTAGAATAGATCGATATACAAATCAATATACCTTTTTTCTACTCGAATCACAAAACATCATGAACTATACAGAAATACATCGACCGTGAACTACATCGAAAACTAGTGAGTAAATTGTATTTTCTGTAAACAAACGGATCACTTTCTATCTATATAATATCGTGTAGAGTCGGATGTATTTGCACTCAAGGATTAAATATTTTACCCACTATATTATTGGTGAATGACAAAATTATTTACGAAGTGTAGCCTAAAAGTGAACTCTAAGCCAAGCATATCTTTTAAAAGTTGGTTATATCCCTCAAAATAGGGACTAAACTCTCAAAAGGTGAAGTTCTGGAATCAGTTCAGCCAGGAAACTGTTTACAAGTCCTCTACGAGTCTATACGAATTTTAGTTATGCGCGTATTATGCAATATCTCTTGAGCTATTTAAGCTAAATAAATTCTTTGAGCAGAGTTCAAAATTTAAAGATAGTTACGTGCATTTTTTCGGTAATTATTTAGAACTGATTGTTATTTAGTTTAATAAAATCAAAACACTTTTAAAAACCAATTTGAAAAATTGTTACATTTTTTTAAACTATGTGATTGAAAATGACAAAACGTAAATTTTAAATTAAAGCAGTCAAACAATTTTCGATAAAAGAAAATTTAAAAATACAAATATTTAAAGTTTCCTTCATTCAAGTCTTTAATTAAAATAAAGTTTTATACCTTCAGTTCTTTTCACATAAAGTCATAAGTTATAAAAAGTTACTGAAAAATAATTTCCTTCAATTAATATTCTCTCAATCTAAGTTTTGAAAAACTTTCAGAACATAGAAGCAATTTTTACGGTGTAATTAAAATGATAGCAATACGAGATGAAATAAAATTTACACTAGTAATCATGGCCATGAAATCGATTTCCTAATTGAGAAATCCCTTAAATAAAAATAAAAAAATTGAACGAAATTGAAACAAACTTCGAAGTGTTTCATAACCAAATATTAACACTATATAAAAGTTAAAGAAAAGAAAAATATTTTAAAGAATAAATTAGCAAATAATTTCTTAATATTCAGTGAAGACAGCAAAATAAACTAACATTTTTCTTAATGAAAACATAAGTGATAAACTATAATTTTTTTAAATGAAAACATAAGTGATAAACTATAATTTTCTTAATGAAAACATAAGTGATAAAATACCATTTTTTTTTAATGAAAACATAAGTGAATAGAGATCATTTTCATTTATAAATCAAAGCTATAAAATCGCCTTGCTTCGAAAAGTCACTAAGATTAAAATTTGAAACTCACGGAGAATCGTCTAAATATTTGACGAAGTACCTGAACGGGTCAGTCAAGCGATCGGAGCTTAGCTGGCTACTAGACGACGAGTGAATCTATCTCAACAGGGTTGGTCGAACTCGCTGAGCTTCTATTGACCTGGCCTCCTTGGATAAACACTTTCAACAATTCACACTTTCGAAATCATTTCGACTACGATCATTTTGTGCCCAACTAGATTCGAGACTCTAGTCATCAATCTTCAAACGAAATATATCGTCATGTATTTTTTGCTAAGCCAACACTCTTCAATTTTAATTTTGTTTTTAGAATAGTGTCTAAAAATAAAACATTTATCTCTCATATAAATAAAAAATCTGCCATAAATAAAAAAAACGCAATATTTAAACAAAAGAAAGAAGGTTCACTTAATAGAGAAAAAGAAAAGATTCATCGAATTATGATAAAATTCGAGTTTGACAATTTTAAGTTTTTATATTATGGAAAAACAGGATAATTATGATTTTATTATAATGCCTACAATGAAAATTTTGAGATATAATATTGGTTTTGTTTATACACTAAAAGGCTCATGATATCCAAAATTTATGATTGGCAAGTGAAATCACTTATTACTAAGGCCCGGATTTTGATGACATTTGCATTTTTTTGCATTTTTGGACATTTTTTGTCCTTTAGAGCATTTTTTTAGATTTATAGGGCATTTTTTTAAAAATTTTGGGGCGTATTTTGCATTTCAAAGCATTTTATAAATTTTTTGTTAATTTTTTTTCCAATTTTCATTATTTTTTGGATCATTTTTATTAGATGAAATGCAAAAGATTTATCTTATAATTTTGCATTTCATATTGCAACTCTCAATACCACCATTATGTTTTTCCATTATGTTATTGATTGATATAAAATCTTTAGAAGTAATTATTTGTTACAGCTTTCCCATTTTCTCTGATTTGTACAGTTCAGAACATTACAATTTTCTAGCAAAGAATTTACTATTGTCCACTATTGAAAGAAACTGTGGGGAGACATAAGAAATAAAGTTTGAAACTTTGTGAAGGGTTAGAGCCAAATGACTGAAGACCTGTGTATTCAAATGTACCCCGGTGCTTCACAATTGTCAACAGCACAAATGAACAATTGTGTATTCAAACGAACACCTGTGTTTAAAACCGGTTGAATCCACCTAGTGCTCTTATCAGTCAAAGCAGATATTAACAGGATTGAACAAAATTTCAAGTCTCTTAGTAAGTGAAAGGTACCATTAGAGTGAGCTGCAATCTCCTATATATTAGTTTTCATTTTATATTAGTTTGATGAAATAAAGATTACGTAGTGTTTGAAGAAATGCCTAAAACCCAAACCATCTAAGTTTTGCCATTTGCGGAAGTTTGTTTCAGAATTTGGTAAAAACGTGTTTTCTACTGATGTAGTAATTTTGTTTTGCAAATTCAGTGAAACGAAAGTTGCAGTTGAAAAACGCTTCACTGTAGTTCAGCATATTGAAAGAGATAAACAAATGCGGGCTTTGAAAATTGCTGAAACAATAAAACAAGTATCCCAGCGTTTACTAGCGCAGAGCAGACTAAATCCTCTACTGCTTCAAAGAAATCACCATTTTATAAAGAATTATGTGATGTTTTTGTATCAGCAAATATTCCTGTAGACAAACTAAATAATTCTAAATTTCGCCAGTTTTTAGAAAAACACACTGAAGATGTAGTGCCCGATGAATCCACATTGCGTAAAAGTTACATTTATGAATGCTACATTGGAACTTTGGACACAATTAGAGCCCATGTGAAAGATAAAAAATATTTGTGTCAATTGATGAAACAAATGACGTTGAGGATCGTTTCATTGTAAATGTTATAATTGGGACACTTGAATCCTATTGTCCCTACCAAATATTTTTATTTAATGAAGATGAACTAGAAAAAGGGAATCACTTTCTATTTGTCAATTATTTGACAAATCCCTAAATCTATTATGGTCCAATGGTGTACAACACAATGATGTTCTTCTGTTTCTATCTGATGCTGCACCATATATGGTCAAAGCTGGACAGTCAATTAAAGGATTTTATCCAAAACTAGTTCATGTTACTTGTCTTCATCGAGTTGCCGAAGAGATCCGTGTAAATTACTCTGATGTCGACAGTTTGGTGTCAAATGTGAAAAAGATTTTTCTGAAAGCTCCATATCGTCAAGAATGCTTCAAAACATTTGCTCCTAGCCCCCTAAACCAGTAATCACACGATGGGGTACCTGGTTGGATGCATGCTTATACTACAGTGAAAATTTTAAGACAGTGAAGTCTATCGTCAGTAGTTTTGATTCAGAAGATGCTGCATCAATTAAGATAGCGCAAAACGCGTTGGCCTCTGATAAAATCGAAAGAAATCGCATTTATCAAGCATAACTTTGCTATTGTGTCTTCGACAATTACAAGCTTGGAGAAACAAGATTTGGAACTTTGCGATGCAATAAATTATATTAACGTAGTGAGTAAAGTGTTGCAAAAAACTAGGGGAAAGATAGGATAAAGATTAGTAGCTAAATTGAACAAAGTTTCGAAGAAGAACACTGGCTTCCAAACAATGAAGAAAATCTCTAGGATATTAACAGGTGAAGCAACATCTTTTCAAATTGAAGAAGAATTGTCAGTAAGTGAGACCGTCTTTTTCAAGTACGCACCAATAACATGAGTAGACGTTGAAAGAAGTTTCTCCAGGTATAACAATTTACTTTCAGACAAGAGACGCTCGTTTACATTTCAAAATGTAAAAAACACATCTAATAATTCAATGTAATTCTGATATTTAGTAATATTATGATATGGAAAAGCTGTTATATTCCTTAAAGTTTCTATACGAAATGAAAATGTTTTGGAGTCAATATATTTTCCATTTTTTTTGCTATTTTAGGATATAAAACCTATTTTTCAAACTATAAAGAACGTAAAACAAGTATTGCATTGCTTTACATTTTTTGAAATGACTCATACTAATTTTAAAGAGTAAAACATTGTTTTAGTTCAATATTTTTACTTTATTTAAGTCATGTCATAAGGCATTTTTAGAACAATTCTCACATTTTTAAGGACATTTTTTGCATTTTTAGAGGCATTTTTTGCACTTTTTAAGGCCATTAGTTTATTTAAGTCATGTCATAAGGCATTTTTAGAACAATTTTCGCATTTTTAAGGACATTTTTTGCATTTTTAGAGGCATTTTTTGCACTTTTTAAGGCAATTAGTTGAGAGTGTTTAGGTCATCAGAATCCGGGCTCTACTTATTACCAATAAATAGCTTTTAATTAGCATATTGCCAATAAATAGCTTTTAAAATTACCAAAAAGGGTCGATACTTTTCTTATCCCGTTCAAGCCATGATACGTAATCGTGAGAGTTTTCCTTCAGGACCTTCGATTTCGCATATGAGACGAGCCTTTCTGTTTCCAGTGGCCCATGATCATATGAACGTGATCTTAATTTGATACGATAGTATTACATCTCGTAGTAGTACGTATGTAAATGCTTTACTAGGTATTCTCTAGGAGCCTGTGGGTCTGAGAATGAGCTTTTTTACTTTTTCGGTCAGTACTGAACTGGTTTTTCGTAAAAACTGTTTAAGATACTCAATGTGAGATGCATTAGATCATAATAAATATCATATCGTAAGTCATTTTTGCAATGAACATTTATGGATAAAACAGGCGAAAAACTAAAATAATGCGTGGGGTGGAGGCAAATACCAAAATCTAGGGTTCCTTAAGCTGGCTAACGTCCCAGGAAAACTGAAACAAAACAAAAATAAAATAAGAATTAAAAAAAAACTGGTCACAAAGTTTCTTAAAGGATATTCAAAAACTCACTGATTTAGCATTCTAATCTAATATTCTGAGAGCAGAAATACCAGGCAATGATTCCCTTGCAGGTAAGTTTTCGATTCTTCTTTTAGAAAGCTTTTAAGTTCCCCTAGGATGGTGGTTGGGTTATTATTTTTGATGTTTTTATAAATGAAAGGTTATCTTTTATTTGTATTGGTTAACTTTTAATATAGCCCTCGAATATTTTTTATGCATTATAAATCTTATAGTCTAACAAAGGTATGCGACCGTGAGACTAATGGATTTACTAATGATTTGTTATGTTTACGAAATAAATGTGTTAAATATGTTTTTTATCCTGCCAAATGTTTACATTATAGTACATTATATCGTAAATTTTTCAAGAAAATGTAAGCTGGAATTCAACTTAAGTCTTAATCATGAAAATAAAAATAAATAAAAAAACTGCTCCTAACATATATCAACTTAACACTGAAAAAAAGCTTAAAATAGCCTATAACTTATAACATTAACTTATAAAGCTTACAACACTCGACAAAAATCTTCAACTCTCAAAAAACTTAACTAGAGACACGTTATTATTTTACAAAAACAAATTATAACATCTACCGGGGGTCTAACGGGCATCTTGACACTGTTCTGTGGTTAATTTTGATGTAATTGAATTTATTCATAAGCAAGAAATTTTTTCATTTGCTATGATGTAAATGCGTTAAGAAATTATTTGAATAGAAAATAAATTAATTCTCACATTTTCTGGAGGATTCTAGATAGACATGCGCGTGGTTACAGAGCTGTAAGCTAAGATCATTCACTGTTAAGAATGTCTCGAAAAAACTGATTATTTCTATTTATTGAATTGTTATTTTACCACATTCAACCAAAATATATAAAACAACCATGCAAAAGACAGTAATCAAACTGTTGATTGCCGGAAAAATAATTTATTGTCTGTTTTCACCTAATAAGGTTGAAGAACCAGAATTTCATCCGTGCCAACTAGGCCCACAGCCATTGAGAATCGAATACACGTTCGTCGAATGTTGGAAGTTAAGCCATGTCGTAAGAATTGATAACTAACATCATTGGATGCATAACCTAGCAATACATGCTTAATAATTTTACGGTAAGAAGTACATGGTGAACACCTTCTGAAGTCACTTATTTTCTTGCAGCTGGGTACAAATTTTAGACGAGTAGGCTGATCTGTCAGTCTCATAACTTGTTGAACGGGGTTTGAAACCCAGCATTGACACCACAATATTTTCTCCATTCCATCACCATATAAGGAGTTTTCATGGTCTTGCATTCTTTACTCTTAGTGACTCTGGACCATTCGCATAGAGTTCTGGACCATTCCCAACTCTCATTCACCGCAGAGTTGCTTAACAGAAAAAGTCTATTATTCCCCATTTCTCACATTAAGAGATAACATTAAATAACTTAATTAAGTAGTCTACTAAGGCTTATTTGACAAAACTTGACTCAACTACAAACTAACCTTAATGTCCAGTTACATTCCACTTGTACTGTTTTGAAACCATGCTAGCTGTATATGATTACAAAATAATTTTTTTTTAGAAACCCCTGCAGTAAACAGTTTAAAACTAGTAAAAGTAAAAACATGTTTTTGTTTTTAACCGTAAAATACATGACTAATTAAACTGACAAACTGATGTCGACTATATTACCGTAATTATGCTAGTTATAAAAGGTTAAAACACCGTATAGTTTTGTATTCATGAATTTTTAACCTAACTAATTGGAAACGGTATCAAACCCATTTAAATAAAAAGTGTTCTATACCGTACACTTTGCGGCTAATTAGATGGATGGACAGATATTTCGCCGTACTTATAGAATAAAATTCAGCTACACTAATACAAGCAATATATGTGTTCTACAAACGTTTATTACAATATTATGATTCCAATAGTCTTATCTTAAACTTTTCACATTTTTATCAACTTAACATATCTCAAACAATCACATCTAAACATAATTTTTCGCATATTACCAAACACTTATCATTTGACAATGTTATTATAATACACTTTCCCATTGTCAAAACAACTGGATATAAAATAAGAGCCCCGCATGTATTTTTTTTTACAATTGCTAGAAAATATTCAAATGAATACGATGTGTAACAATGTAAATTTTTATGCTTTTATGAATGTTACAAGTAAATTCCCAACATTTTACATCACCTAAATTTCATGATCAGCTCATATTCACTTTAGCTTAATTTTTTCTTGAAAATATTTTGTCATATGATATTACAGTTAAATTGCGAGAGCTTTTCGCAAATTTTTTAAAAAAAAGTTAATTTCACTTATTGACAAAATCTGAAGTCTGGACAACGAAATGGGAACTGCTTTGCTAAGCAAGCTACGCATTTATAAATTACACGTAGTTTGAATACACCAAATTTCCTTTACGAAAGTTAGATATCAGAAAATCTTTGATTAAATGGGATGAACAGTATGAAGTCTCCCTAAAGGCCTTGTTAAGAAACTTTTGTGTCTTAAACACAGATTCAACAACAAACATTTCTTTTAACGCCGTTTTCACCGTCTAAGGTAACTTCTGGTAATTTTAGATTGTGCTCAATTAATTTGAGTGATTGTGTTTTGAGCGAATTTAAAGCTGAAGGCAAAGAATGTATTCAACTAGTTCTCTATCTCTTCTATGTATTCACTTCCCTACAATAATGAGGAGACATTTTCGGGTCTTGATATTTATTTTCAATTTCTCAAGAAATACTTAGAAGACAATTTTGTAATTTTAGAAGTGCTTGGTGCTTGCGATTTTTCATACTTTGCTATAAAGTTTCAAGCTTTCAGAAGTTTTAAGGACCGACAATAAATTACAAAAGAAAACAAGTATTTTTGAACAATCAATGCCAAAAAATTAAATAATAAGTTTGTAACTTGTATCGAATGCTTTGGTTATCATTTAAAATCATTGCGCAAAATTTCGTAATTTTAATCTTAATATTTATGGAAATATGAACATTTTTATTTAAAGAAATTAATTTTTTTGTCTCATTTTTTTATTTGCTATGATTTTGAAAATATCCAGTAAAATTAAACAAAATTTTTGGAGCAATTTAAAATAAACTACAAAATTATTGCTACTAAATTTGAAAAAAAAAATTAAATAATGCTCAAGATGAGAGTAAGATTATTTATTTATTTAAAGTAGTTCTTTTGCACTGCGCATGCGCGGAAGAAATTTAAAATAATTTTTTCATAATTTTGTAGTGAAATTTATTTGGCAACTAATGGATAAAATCTAATTTAAATATCTTAAAAATTTTAGAAGTTTCGAGCAATTTTCTAAGAAGATGTTCTACCTTATACTTAAAGAGATCTCAAAGCAATAAGGCGTTTTCCGCATATTTATTTTTGTTCTTGTTGTCCAGTCATCATAGAGTAGTGTAACTTGAAATACGACATAGTAAAATTTCTGAAAAACTCAGAGTATTTTGAGCTTTAATTTTAAAATTCGAAAAACTACTTAAAAAATTGCTCTTTTTACTTTTTTAAGATATTTAAATCAGGTGTTTTCCATTAGTTGCCAAATGCGATTCATTACAAAATTATGAAAAAAAAGTAAATTTTTTTCGTGCAAGCACAGTACAAAAGAGCTAATTTAAATACTAATATCCTGCTCATTTTTTAACATTTCACTGAATATTCAATTAGTTGTAGCAAAAAAATCTGAAACTCGAAGAAGCACGAGAACGCGAAGACAGTTAAGTTCTATAAGTTTCATTTATTGCGCATAAGCTGCAAGTAAACAGAACTCATAAGATAAGTTCAAAATGAAGATGAAACAAAGGAAAATTAAAGACATATGAAAAAGGGGGGGGGAATAATAATGAAAAAACAAACAAACAATTGATTTAAAAAAAAAAAGGGATTGAATTTTTTTAAAAAAACCGGAAATTAAAAGATATAATCTTTTAATGTAATCAATCGATATAATCAAAAGATATAATCAATTTGTTTTGCGGATATAATCGTGTGGGCTGATCAAAAGATTATATCTTTTATTTTCCGGCTTTTTTAAAAAAATGTCATCCTTTTTTTTTTTTTTAAACAGTTGTTTGTTATTTTTTTTCATTATTATTCCCCCCCCCTTTTCTTCATCTATCTACAATTTTCCTTTGTTTTATCTTCATTTTGAACTTATATATATATATATATGAAATGAAGATAAAACAAAGGAAAATTACAGACATATGAAAAAAAGGGGGAAAAGAAAAATAATAATAAAAAAGTAACAAACAACTGGGGAAAAAAAGGGATAAAATTTTCTGAAGAAATCCGGGAAATAAAAGATTATATCTTTTATTTTCCGGATCTTTTAAAAAAATTTTATCCCCCCCCCCAGTTGTTTGTTATTTTTTTTCTTTTTCTTTTCCCCCCTTTTTTTCATATGTCTGTAATTTTCCCCTGTTTTATCTTCATTTTGAACTTATCTAATGAGTTCTGTTTATTTGCTGCTTATGCGCAATAGATGAAACATATTGTTTTTCTTAATTTTCTTCGTGTTTTTTAGTATTTATTTATTTTGTTATACATATATATATACACTCTATATAAAAAAAATCGACGCACCAAGAAGTAATCATCTGATTGTTTGAAATTTCNTATATATATATATATATATTGTTATCACAGATTTAATTTAAAAGTCACTTATGATTTAGATTATAAGCATTTTTAAATAAATATTTTTTGGTTAGGAAATATTACTTAATGTTACTATACTTAAAAAAAAATATATTAAGATATTTTAATTTTATGAAAAAAGGAAAACCTTTTAGTTCTATACGAAACTCAATTTATTTTACTTTCTTTAAAAAAACTAAATATTTGTTTTTTCTTTAAAGAATTAAATCAATTATAATTCCAATTTACTAAAATTTATGGATCTTTGGACTTCAGCAACACTACACAATGATAGGGAAGAAAAGAATTAAAATGACAAAAGAGATTTTTGAGTTGTTAAAATGATCATTACTGCCGAATTCCTAGGCGAAGATTTCACATTCTTTTGAATCTTTCAACAGTGAACAACAATTTTGAAAAAATAAATAAATTCTTTGTCTCTTGGGAATTATTTCCATCTTTCAATCTGTTGTCAAATTCATTTATAAATGCTAGGCAGTTGGACATTCCTTTTTTATTTAAGCAAATTATGCAATTAATGACTCTTAATTCAATGAAAGATCAAATATTTAGCAATCTCAAAATACAGTTAATTTTTTACACATATTAGTTACGTGTACAGTGCGCAAATAATTTGATCACCTTGAATAACTTTTCATCGAATGATAGGATTATCACGTGCTGAGAATCAATCTTAATGCTTCATGAGAATAAAGTTCTTAAATATTTTATTTATGGACAGTGAAATTTATGTATTATTATGACGAAATTTAACCATGTGACTTCTCTATATTGCAAGGAAAATAATATTTTTTAAAATTTTTATTCAAATTTTATACATATTATGTAAATTTACGAATGCTAGTCAGCATATTTAATGCATTTAGTTTTAAGAATTCTTGGAATTCTTTTTAGAGTTAGAATCTCTTTTAGAATTTAAAGAGTTTTTCGAATTAATTCTTAAGAATCTCAAGCGATAATAATTTTTTGAGTATATTTTAGGAAGAGATGGGCTTGAAGAAATATTGTACTAAAAATTAAATAAATAATTAAATTCCTTTTTAAGGAATATCTACTGCCAACTTAGGTACACAGGCCCTTAAAATTCACTCACTTTTCACCTAATTTTTCCAAGGAAAATGCTCACATGTAGTCTCAAACATATTTTGTTTCATAACAGTCGTTGAACAGCCGACCCAATTTCGATTATACGACTACTAATGTTCAACTCCATAGCCTTGTAATTGTGAACCCAATCCAGAAGACAAGAGAACTCCTGGATCAAGTATTGAGAGGAATTTGCCTTCGTGGAGGGTTTTTTGATGGAACTAACCCACATTTGCGTTAATAGAGAGCAAAACCGACAAAACCTCCCACGGTAAGCTTGACGGCAAGGGGACTCTAACCCATAATCCATCTGACACTGAAGATATTTTACGTCAGCATTGTGGTTGGTGCGAGCTAGGTGCAGAATTCTCCATCGCAGGGTTCGAAACAGGTTCTCCTCGTTGAAACGCGAATGCTCTTATCCCTGAGCCACCACAGCTCAGTCTCAAACATATTCTAGATTACGCAGTTAACTAAACTCTACTTTTTTTATGATCTACCCACAAATACTCTAAAATTGAATGATTACTTTAACCGCCGTAGTGTTTTTTCCTCAAGAGCGTTTTTTTTCCAACTATATTACATGGTTTCATAAAATAAAATTCGATGTATGATAAAAATGTGAATAAAATTTAAAATTGAAAAAAAAAATTTGCGTCATTAGAGTCTAAATCGACTTCTCTATCATCAATACAAATCAAGTAAAGGCCTCAGGTCATTTAATTACAGACTTACGTGACTTAGGGAATTCCCTCTCTGAGGGAGAAATTCTCTCATCTAAGCAATAAATGAGCAGTCCATTACGTGTACAATAATTAATTGATTAACGAACACATATTAATTGTTCACACGTATTGCAGTTACTGTTTATAATGTGAGGGTTGCAAGTCATTTACGTATGTGTTTTCAAAAGTTGAATTGTTAATTGAAAGAAAATTCAAAGCTGTTGCTAAGATTCTTTTCAATAATAAACCAATATTCATTCATGAAATGACTTTTTCCGAATATTGATCTAAAGAATATATATAATATTATTCTAAAAAATTAATCTTTCTTTCCAAAAGTCAAAATCTGGTAATCTCAAGATGAGGAAAAGAGACCCGCATTAGAAATTAAGGAAAACCAAGGCGTTCTAACTTAAAATTGCTCAACTTCAAATCTTAATTTGCTTATTCAAAATTTTTTTTGTGACTTTTTATAATAACGTTTCAGGCAAATGCTTCAAGTATGAGTAAAAGCTGGAAATTATTATTTTTTTCGAGAGTGGATAGCAAATTTCTGATTGAATCCAAATGTCTAAAACCCTTTCGCAGTGTAAAAAAATTTTAAAAAAATGGGTCATCCTGAATAACTTTCAATCTAATGATTGCATCTTCACTTTTTAGGAATCAATCCTAAAAGCTCAAGGGGGGGGGGCGTTACCTCAAGTTTGCTAATAATTTACTGCGACCGATATTTTAAGTTACGAAATTAGACACAAAAGCATATTTTCTCTGAATAAACATACCTAATTATTGATGAATTTAGATCGTGGGAGATCCTTTCGACGGATCGGAACTCCTGAGACATAGGTGAGAGCCGCTATCTACTCGTAGAAATATGATCCCAATAGTTTGGTCAGAAGAGTGGTCGTAATTTTGGATCCCTTAATGTTAACTTTACTTTTTGCGTATTTCGTACCTTGATATTTTCTTCAGCGTATTTCTCATAAGAAAATCTCGACGTATGGCAAAATGCACTAAAGATAAATTAACATCAAGAGGTTCAAACCTTGAACCGTTCAACATGAAAAAAATCTTTTAGGACCATATTTCCCTGATTGCGGTTACCCTCTATATTTTGGGAGACAGAAATCAAAATCCGTTGACAAAAATATATGTTCATTATGAGAAATTACTTTTTTGTGTGTGATTTCATAATTTAAAATATCGTCTGCGCTAATTATTGAACATTTTTGAAGTCACCCATGCGAATCAATAAGATTGAGCATTAGAACGTAAACATCTGGTCATTAGATCAAAAGTTATTTAGGATTTTTCGGTTTTTATTTTGCCCTCTGTACACATTTTCGTACTGAATCAAATGGGTTACAGAAAAAAAAGTAAATAAGAAAATAAATTTAACATTTCTTTATCGAAGTCGCAACAGTGAAACATTTCCTTAATAATTTGCAACTTCCTGTTACATTTATAGAATAATAAAATCGCATTAGAAATTTAAAGCATTTAAATTTTTTTAAATTATTAGCGAATTAACATTAGTTGAAATGACACATTCTAGGGCAGTTAAAGTCCACTTTACGTAATGGTGTTTAGCAAAATTCCTTAAGTAAATATATGCCTAATGAAATACTAAAAACTAAAAACGTATTACTAGTACGGTTTCAGACAAGAAAATTAACTATCAAAACGCTTACTAAGAGAGGGCATAGTTCAGATATGAGAAAATATTAATCAATTCAAGAATTATGATTAACATATGGTTTTATCAAAAACTAAAACAATTCAATGGATTTCCAAGACAGTTTTGACGGCAACTTCATCCCGATCAAAGATTGACCAAAATCGAATTTTGTTACAAGATGATGCTTCAATCCAGAAATCTCAGTCCACAAATAAGTGGTTATCTGGGAACAATACTAAGGGAAGACTTGAGGATTTTTAGTAAAATATGTGTAACCGAATAGAAAATAAAAAAAATAGTACATGTCAATTTGCAAGCTAAAATTATTAATTAAAGAATCGTTTCAAAAGTAGCTTATTTCCACCTTTCCGAATATTTTCTAAATCATTAACTAAAAGTTACTCACTTGTATATATATTTATATA
>NC_092214.1:82864314-82891813 GCF_043381705.1 Parasteatoda tepidariorum
ATATATATATATATTAAATACAGTACCTATGTAAAATCTTAATTATGAGGTGATACTATACAGCGTTATTGTTTTTACTCGACTGATAACCCCTAACTAAAAGAACTTTTTTTTTAAAAAAATTATAATTTTCATTGCTGTTAGCATTTTAAAATGACTTTGCACCAGCATTGACTGTTTTGTATAGTTAAAAAATTTAATTGAACTTCAAAATGTCATTTTCCTGGCATGTCCCAAACAATGTTTCCATTAATAACTAGCTTCAAAACTTCCCATAAGTTTTTTCAATATCTAATTTTTTTATCTCAACCGGTGTAAGCATTTCTAGAATATACGCAGAGGGTATTATTTACAAAAACTTCGTTTAAAATTATTTTTCTGTCAATAATTTGCTTGTCCCAAGAAAATCTGTCTTTTTCCTGGCTACTTTTATTTAGTGGCTTATAACCAAAATAGATAGAGCCAGCAATCAATATCTTACGTTAATAGATTGATTAGATACCCTCCCATATGAACATGTCTTGTTGAATGAATAAAGAACCAATTTTCTGGTTCAAAATCTATTTCAAAAAATTTTTCAAGATGAGTAGGCTTTTGTGTTGTCATTTTCCTGTCTTCTTGAAATCATTAATAACATAAACTGCATAGATTTATCTGAGTTATTTTAAGAAATCCTGTTATTTTCTGCAGAATGTAAACGTCCTAGGCCAAAATATTATATTAAAGTAAAGTTATATGCTATAAAATGGTGATTTTGTCATTATCCTGGCTGACATTTTCCTGGCTTATGAATTCCAGGACATTGAAGTGTTACCAGAAATTTTTTTTATCTGCTAATACTGTAAGGAGGAAAAGCAAATATTAAACTAATACTAAGTTTATGTATGATTGTAATATGGTTGGATGTAATCAAAGCTATTTATTTATTTAATGATTGATTATTATATAAAATTTTTTATTCTGTACATTTTAGCCACAAAAAAAATGGATTCTTTCTGCAGTGGATAAAAAGAATTAATTTAAGCAATTTATGGTCCATCTAACATAAAGGCTTAAGTTGAGTTACTTTCTATTAACTTAAAATGACTGTTTTTTAAACTTCTAAGCTAATATGTTATTTTCCTGGCATTCAAGATTTGGTGGATTTCTACTTTATTTTTTTTCTCGAGCAAATGTCAATAAACTACACTGCTGTCTGTAAAATATTAATAAATGTAACTAAAGAAGTATACAAAACATTTTTTAGATTATTTTTAAATCTTTAAATTTGAAGAAATTTTATGGTCCGAATTGTCATGTTTAAAAGGAATCCCCCATTTATATATATATATATATATAAGCATTCTAAAAAGTAAATTTTCAAAGTAGTGATTCTTCTTCTCAGGCGCTACAGTCGGTAATGCTTGCCCTGTCAAGATCTATTCGATGCTATATTTCTCCATCTATTAACTCCCAAGTCGTTTAACCACTTCTCTATTCTATCTAACCATATTGAGTTTTTACTTCCCTAGATTTCCGATTAGTTTTTTTCAGGGTTGGAATTGTTAACCTCACGCCCAACCTCCAACCTGGAGATCCAGGGAGTTCTTTTTCATCTGGTGTCTCCTCTTTGATGTGTCCGGCTTGGGTATCGGTATCAGGAGTCGCACACAAATCCGAACACCACAATAAAGTGAAAGTACTGATTAGGGGACCTATTATATATGACTCTTCCGTTTAAGGAATATTGTTTACGAATTTTTGAAATAATTCTTTTTATCTCAGTTTTAGTTTGCTATAAAACCTATTGCAACTATCCATAATCAAATTGTGACTTTTTTCTTAACACTCTTGTGTGCATAATCTTATCTTATTTCATGTCTTATATATTATTACACATTTACACATTCCTTTTAATATTTAATATTGTTACAAGCCTAAAGTTAGTAAAAAATTCATCAGTCCATAATCATAGTTTTCTAGGTAAGGTAATTGCCCACTTATTTATGGATATAGCGATTTTATTTGGCTAATATTATTCATCGCTTAAAATTTGAAACACAAATATAGTTTCTTATATTTTTGTTAGAGAGCGTTGAGAAAAATTTATTCTCGACATTTTGAAAAAAAAAACATCATTGTTTTATCATGAAATTTTACATTCTATTTTATACTATCAATTCGAATAGTAATAATTCTGTTTAATTTTCTTTTTCGAGCAGAAAAAAATTGAATGATATAAACAAAAGTTTTAGTGATAAATACAAGACCGATAAAGTACTTGCTTATACAAAAGATCAGGCAGATATAAAGTTCCTATGGCCAATAATTACTCACATTGCTTCAATGTTCAGTTCACCATTGATTTACCATGGAAGTTCGATTACATTCATTATGTCCCGAAAGCTCCCTTTTTCGTCAAATTTGAAAGATTGATCTTCATTTCCTGTACGTTTTTAACTACAATAGCTTTTACTAATCGTTATAGAATTAAAATCGAGTCGAGTTATGTTTTAACTGACCAGAATGATAACCGATTGTTACGTTTAATAACGAAAGCTGACGGCGTGCTACATTCATTGATAAAAGCTGAAAAGTTTTAAAAAAATTTTTGATCAAAAATTACCACACTTGTTAAAAAAGAAATATAAGGAAGAACTGATTTTTCCGCACGCATCAATGGATCAAACGTTATTCAGGGTACTTCTTTTTTTGTTTACTATACAAATACTTAGAATAGCAGCCACCGAGGTAGCAGAGAACAATCAAATTTACGTCAGAAATATCTATATTTCACCTTAACACTTTACTATGCATTCGTAAAATTTAAGTAAAACTAAAACGTCGAATTGTAGCAAAAAATGGTTATCCAAAAAATTTAAAGTTTACGTAACATTTTAAGTAAATAAATTCGTTTCTTTTACGAATATTTTACCATCCACTCTTTATTAGGTAAGAAAGAGTACGTTTTTTTTATTTACGTCAACAATACGTCAAAATTTTTGTAAGTTTATAGGTCGAATTATAGCAAAAAATGGTCATCCAAAAAACGCTTCAATTCCTCAAAAGATTTCAATTCCTTAAAATTTAAATATTCCAATCGTTTCTCGTTATTAAAATTGCATTAAAGGATATGTTGTCTTACAGATGTTGTGAGATATGCCTTGACTACGTAATTTTGGAAATGAAAAACATTTTGGTGTCATATAAAACGAATTGCTATATTGTTTATTACATGTTCCTTCTTTATATGTTAATATATTTATTCAGTTAACTTAATAAAAAAGTTTTTAAGTTTAAACAAATTTAAAGACGGTGGTTTCTTAAAACCTTTAAGACTCTTTTAACGGCTATTTTTACTACTTGTATAAAGCTATGATTGTTTTTATAACTTTATTTTTACAATTACATTTTTAAAAGAATGTGTTGCAGATATGCAATTTAAAGTTTTAGAAACAGAGAATATTTAGCTTATTTAGGAAACATAGTATAATGTTTCGGGAATATTCAGAAACGTTTTGGTAATATTTAATATATCTTAACTAAATTTTTTTTAAATTTTTTGCGCAGTATGCAATGGGAGAAATTAAAGCAGGAATAATATTTGAAATGAATTTTTTTAAGTCATTTTGGTACCAAAGATATTTTTATGAATCAAATATTTCCTTCAAGAGAATTAATATTTTTTGATATTGAGAAACAAGCTAACCAAATGGTCCTTACCAACAAAGAAACATTATATGACAGCCGAAAGGTTAGTTTCATGCATTTGGAAACTTCGAAGAAAAATAATATAACTAATAATAAAAGTGATCCGTTTGAAGTTTTTAAATTTAAACACAACCCTAAAAATTAATCATAATTTAATTTATGATTTCAAATGTTAATAATTTATTTTATAATTTAGATTAATCATAATTTAATAACTGTGGAATAGTTCGTAACAACATGTCAAGTTTAAAAATTTAATTTTTTATTAATCAAATAGGTAATAAAACAACGTCTGCTTTTGTAGCACTGTTTCAACTTAAAACCAATATAATAAATATAGTTTTTTTTTAATTATAAATGATAAATAGTTGATAGAAAATGCGATTTATCAAGAAAAAGTTAAATTTCTTAACAATGTCGAAATAATTCCGACTTCAACCAGAAAAGAAGATTGAAAAAGAAGTCGAACGGCGAAAGTCTTCTACGTTAATGAATACAAAGTAAAATTTAAAAGAAATTCGTACAAATATGGACACAAGACCGACAAAGCAAGAAAAAACATCTTTTCTGCGTCAGGAATGGCTTTGTGGTGTTGCCTTGATTATGAAAGTGCAGTTTTTATCCACTGACATTTTCCCTTCATTTACATGTAGTTTTTTTACGCCTTTTTCTTAACTTTTTTATTTCTTTAAATGATGTGGGGAAAAACTTTTCTTCTTAATTGTTAAAAATTTATCACATTTCTTAAATGGCTCTTAACATTTTCTAAAATAAGACTTAATTATTCAGTGTTCCATTTTATTAATATCTAAAGAATCTGTAATGCTGTATTCAAGTAATCAATTAAAAATTAACTTGCCATAACTACAATTGTGGAAAAAATTATCTTCGTTGTTAAATGATTCAGTATGGTTGGCATTTTTATTAAATCACAGATCGCCAAATATATTATTTTTCTGAAATCAATTACAAGTTCTTGGCAAAACAGTATTGAATTTATTTGGTTTAGTTTCATATACATTTAAAGCGACAACACTCGCAAAAATATGTCTTTTAAGTAGGAAAAATATTTGTATACATACGAATGAGTATCATAATTTATGAACTATATTTAAAAAGGTTTATTTGACATTATGTTGAAATGTTGAAAGCATAATATTTTTCCTGTGTATGTTTCATTTCTTCCGAATTATATAAATTTGTTTCCTACTCTATCTCATGCTATTTACCCAAATGTCTAAGCTTTGTATTCCTCTAGAAGGGTAAAAAACCCAAATAAATTAGATTTTATTGCTGGCCGTTTATTAAAAAATAACAGTTGAGCTTTACTAAATTCGTTAGGCTCAAATTTTGAACTTTTTTGTTTTGTTTTTCTTCCTGAAGAAGCTGAAAGTTCTCAAACAGCAAAAATATTTTTCTCTGTTTTCCTAATCAGAACATTTTGATTTTTTTTTTATTTAAAAAATGTCCTGATATTCTATAACATTACGATAATTACTAAATTTCAATTAAATTCATCAAAAAAAGTAAAGTAACTCTTTATTCCAGCCTTGAATTGCTGAATTTAACGCGCTTAGAAGTTTAATGATTTTTGAGAGTCTGATATTACTAGAGAGCTACATGGCAAAGAATTTCTGGTAAAATTACCGTTCTGCATTGCAATGAAATTCTATTTAAAAAATACTTCTGGTTAACAAAACCAAATAATATGGTATTTAAACCATTTATTTGGCAATTTTTCCGCATGATATTGGTATATCAGGAATTCTGCTTTCCTGAATTATAGTTCTTATTGCCTCACACTTATTAAAAAATACAAAAATGAGAATTAAATTTAGCTGACTAAATGAATTTTTTTGCCATGCTCTAAGATATCACTATAAAAGTACCATATTTTAGCACATATTATAAAACCATATTTTATTTTTATTTCTAACAAAATCATTATCAAAGAGTTTCTGTAAAAAGTTCCAAGCTTTTCGGTGTCCTCGTACATGGTAATTTTTACCATATTTTTGCAGTACTTGTAATTTTTAGTATAATTATAGTATTGTTAGTATAATTTTTTAGAGTTTTATTAGCAAGTTTAAAAGAAAACAATCTGAAGAATTTAGAATTTTTTTTAAATTTCAAATTTAAACATTTGATGTAACATAAATATGATAAATATTCTCACTGTTTTAAATAAGCATCATAATACTATTATTATTTTGAAAAAAGGAGTTTAAATTAAAAGTTGAATTCAGCTATATAGATCAAACCAATACTTATTGACTCACATTCTGAGATTTGAGCCACGATTACAAGTTCACAACGCTCTTCTCTTGACTTAGAGAGTCATAAAAATCAAGATCTTTAGTGAACATCGTCAAAATCCAAAGTCGGTCAAGGTCTTGAGTGAAATTCGCGCAGGTTTTTGTGGATGACTACATTAAAATAAATCAAAAAGTGCACATTCTATAGCTTCCAACCATATGTATCAGCTCACAAATCCGAAGAAACACTAGAGTGGTGCATGCTGATATCCTCATGATATTTCATGATATCATGAGGAAAATGGCTATCCTACACTGTCCAGTTACAATAGAATTAATTGCTCTACATTGTTGGAATCTTTGCACCAATTCAGTTTTGACAATGATAAAATTACTTCTCCACCCTAGTCATATCTAGATGCCTTGGAATCTTGTTTTATTCATTTGAGTGCTGATTCCCTTGTTAAAGACATTAGTTCCTCCTTACATTTCTATAATACGTTCAAATATATTTTACCCTGATTTACCACTCGGCCACTGGAATTTGTCTTATTCTTTTTTTCATGATTTTTATCTCTCGGCTTCACTAGTTCTTTAACTTTGTTTCTCGCCTTTATTTTCCATTTTTTGTGGGCAACTTTACGTTTTTATTTTAAATCATTTTTGTTTTTTTACATTAACGCTTTTCAACTCTTGAAAGTGGGTGGTTATTTTTGAAGCTCTTGACACATGTCCACTGTTTTCTTCATATTTGTATATTTTGAAGCGAATAAAGTTTTCAGTTTTGTAATACTCTTATTATTTGCTATAATTCTTTATTTTATTTATTTCTAATAAATTTATATTATAATAAGTTTGTAACAGTATTTCTGCCGCCCCATGTCTATTGGTATGCATCGTGTGTGTTATTAGTATGATTTTGCTATGGATTTTATTATTTTAATTAAAAAGGTATCTTAATTCATGTTAAAGGGTTACGCTAATATAAGTTATTTATAAGAGTTCTAGTAGAGATATTTTTTTATCCTTTTGAAATGTTTTCATTCAAGTACTGGTATTTATTTTCATAGTTTTATTCATTAAATTTTCTTTGAAAAAACATATCATAATATATTAAATATTATTAATATCTAAACAATATACATTGGGTTAAAAATGATAAAACATTTTCTTAACGTGAAGCTAAATCTAGATCAAAGCTATTTTTTCTAGTAAAACATAGTAAGAATTAAGGAATATTTTTTTGGCGAAAGTGAGTCATTGCTCTCTAAAGCAAACGTCACTCCTATCAAAAAATATGGTCTTACGATGAATATTTTATCGTTGGAGCCAAAATATATAGAAATATATATTATGTTTTAATAATACATAAATGATACGTATTTTGCTAAAAATGGAATAAAATTTTTATAACTTGAAGCTAAATTTAGATCAAAGTTATTTATTTTAGTAAAATATAACAAGAATTGAAGAATATTTTCTGCCAAAAGTCAGTCTTTGCTCTCTAAAGCAAACGTCACTCCTTTACAAAAAGATGGTCTTTCGTTGAGCATTTTATCGTTGGAACCGAAATATACTATTCCGAACTCTGAGTCTATCTGCTAAATCCATTGTTCATGTAAACTGATTTTAGAAACACAGAAAATGCAAACAGAGACTTTTCCTCCGGAAGTCTCTGGAATTGAATGTGTTTGCAAGGTTCCTTCTTATCGTCTGCAATTTTTGTGTTTTTAATAAGTCGAAATCAGTTCCTATTCTGATAAAATATGGTTTCTTATATAGAATAAAGTGTTGGAAATGCAAAAAATATAGGTTTGAAATAAGTTTATTTTTACCTCGACTTTGAGTTCATGCGAAGAATAGAAATATATATTTTTTCAAAGGAATAGTAAACAAAATGATATACTCATTCAAGAATTTATAAGAAAAGGGTTACAATCGTTGAATAATTTAAAACACTCTTTAACTTTTAACATTATTATAGACTTTTGAAACTGACAATCGTTTATCAATTTGTTAAAAAAAGATTTTATTTATCTGTTTCAATTATTATTTATTAGGAAAATGATAAAAATTAAGTCACTGATATTAATTTTGGAAGCTTTTTGAAAAAAAATAAACATGAAATATAAAAATACTTTGAAACAAAAGTTTAATTATCGTTTATTTATGATTCACATTTCCCACTGTGGAAACTAGTTTTCAAAGGACAATTTTAAACCTCCAAAAAATTTTAAATAATTTAAGGCACTCAAAATTGCTACTAGAGTACTATTTGAGAAATATAACTGTTGGAAAAATAAAACTTTGTAGGGTGTGTCCTCCTAAAATAAAGACACTTTGATTTTTTGGTGATTTTGGACACAAAACGAAAAATAATGACATGCGAAACATATATAATAAGGCAGTCTATGAACAGTCTATGACAGTCTATAAAATGAACTTTATTATCGAATAAACATCCTAAATCAGATTTTGAATACAGTCATTGTCTAGCTGTAAAATCCATCTTGAGGTGCAATTTATCTATATATAAGTCGGCTTCTAGAATTTTTTAGTAATCGGTTTATTTGTCCTGGGGAAAAAGCTAAGTTATGTTTCTGATATCAGTCAATGCCTTCCCACACTAATTATGAGCTCCCATCGTTCGTCTTAATAAAGAAATATTCCTCTTATTTCTTAATGATATATAAATAGAATGCAAAGTTGTCTGGACATTCCAAATACTTTCTACTTTATTTTATTGTATTTTCTTTCATTGAATTCACTGATAAAATTGAAAAATTAATTATTAAACTTGAGGAAACTTTATTACTAACTGGCATCAATAATAATTAAGTAATACTGATGAATTAGTTAATAGTGAAAGTGAAACATTTTGTGAAAAATAATAATGATTCAAAAAGAGATTCTTCTGAAATAAATTTTGAAGTTACATTAGATTTCAGGAAAAAACAAATATTGCATTCGAGTTCAAAAATATTACTTGTGTAAAAGATAGACAAAACAAATTACTAAATGATGGTAATTGACTGACTAATATAGTAATGTCAGAAATTATGTTTCTATATTGTAATGTAACTGCGTAGTAGGGAACAATCTATGAAACGAAATACACTGACTATTTTATGAATTGGATACGTGTAGACTTCCAGTTCTTAAAAGTGAATTATTAACTCGAATTGCTTAATTAACTATAAAGCAATATTAAGCTTAAATTACCGTGTAAAGTATGTCGTCTTATACTGTACAAAATCACGGAAAAAATTACCTTCACTTAGGGTGCCACTACTTTTTACCGTAAAATTTTACAGTACAAAAAAAAAGATTCCTGTGCCGTAATATTTACTGTAAAATCACTGAATCACTGTAAATAAACAAGTTTTACTGAGAAACAGAATGGTATAAAATATTGCTGTAAAAGGAATTATGCAGATGCGGCACTCAAGTGCCAGTGTTTTTTACCGTAATTTGATCCGGAAATTTTAACAGTGTGGTTTTTAATGCCGTCGGTATTTGCTGTTTTTTTCAACTCCCTTATAAAGACGTGAAAAATAATTCTCAACTGGCAAGGCTGAAAATAATTCCCAACTATCTACCATGTTCAAAAACAAATGAGAAACATTTAAACTTTCTTAAATAATGTAGCGTTTTTTTTTTTTTTTTTTAAATCCAATTTTTTTACTTGGAAAACTATTGAGTAAGAAACGTTCATTATATAAAAGAAATATAAGTTTGTTTCTATAAACTGAATATTTATTTCGATTTTCAAAATATTCCATTATTTTTCAAATGAAGCTCACATTTTATACAGCAGGACACTTTTTTTCTTTTTTCCAACATAAAAAAATAAGTATAAAAAACTGTCCCTTTGAAATTCAAAAATAACTGACAGACAGTCAATCTCAGTCTTTTATCTTCCGACTCCATGGTTGTCTCTTAAACTGACAGTCTACACATTGGACAACACGATATACATTAGATAAAATTGATCTTTTTTGTCAACTTTATACACATGTTCTTGACAGAAGTCTGAAAGATATAAATAAAATCTCTAGGTTAGGTCTTTAAAACTTATTTTTAATTAAAATTTTATTTTTCAAATCACAATTGCCGTGTTCATTTCTTTTTCAATTTTCAGACGCGTTAAATGCATTAAAATTTTTTCTTACTACAATTTTTAAAATTATTTTCATTATTGTATTAGGTTAAAAAGGCACATTTTGAATCTTTCTTAAGTAGTTTACATCACAATAGTAATTGTTGGCTAATTTAAAAAATTTTGAAAATCAGTGTGTGAGATATATTTGAAATGCGCGAAACAACTTTAAGCGAAGAAAAAAAAAGAAACTAAATTTTGCATTCGAAACAAGCTACACAGAATTTTTTGGAGATTTATCAACCTACTTAGATGCTATGACGAGTAGTAATCAAATGCATTGAAGTGTGAAAATTATCGTAATATGTAATTAGTTAATTTTGTTCTTAGCTTTCAATTTAGTTTAAGAAATCGATGCGATCAAAATTTGAATTCCGATATGTATTCCAAAATTATTAATATATTCTGGAGTTGCAAATTTGTAGTCTTCTTTTTACTAGATAAATGCTTAAAATAAAGAGATTGTCTTATAACTTATGATGCATATTGTGATAGAAATGTATGTAATATATGTTGTGAATAAAAAAAAACGTAAAAAAATAAAAACCATTTAAATTTATTATAGATTATCATTACTACACAGGGAAAAACTTCCATCAAAATTGCAATACTTGTATTATAAAGATATTTATTGCAGGAGAAGAAAAAAAAAAAAACGTTGATCCTATTTGTTGAACCAAAAAGTTACAGTTTTTTAACCATTCTTTGAAAATATTTCTTTCGCTATAGTAACAATTGACCAGAAATTTTGGTTTCAGAATTTATAGTTCCTATTATCCGATATTTATTAAAAATACAAACCCAAAAATAAATGTAACCAAATAAATGGTATTTGTACCATCTTCTAAAATATCATCATAAAATTTATGAAATGTTCTTTTGAACTCTTTTTTTTTACTATTTATATATTAATTTCAGCCTTTTGATGAACACTTGCTATGGATATCTTTTACCAAATAGACTAGTAACAATTTATTTACATTTCTATGGCTTATTTAAAATGGTAGCTTATTTAATTGAATGATATTGCACGACAATTGATTATGTCTTTTTCTAATATATTTCTCAATTATATCAAGAGGAAACGAAGATAATAATAAGGACTCCAGATGATTCAGTGTTTTAAGGATGCTAAATCCTGATATATAATGTTTGTCTCATCCATCTTTTATGGAGTAGTGGGACTGCTTTATTTATTCACCAACATATATATATATATCCTGATATCAGTCAATGCNGGTGTTTTTTTAAATAAAAGAAAAACTACAAAACTAAATTCAATTTGACAAACAGATATCACAAGTTTGAGAGAGACCGCAAGATTATACATCGTGTTACAGCGGAATTTGGCCCCACTACATCCGTGCTTCAGAGCTGTTATCCAAACAGATATACCACACATCTAACAAAGAATTCATTTCAAGTAAAAAAAAAAGCATACACTTTTAGGATCCCTTTTGTCGAGGGCGTACATCCGCAATGTTCTCTGAAACGAAGAGGTAGCGGGTTCAATATCTTTCTGCTGTCTGCATTTTTGTGCCAAATGCTCTTCATTTTGACGAGTATTGAACCATTCATTGCATTAATCACATGAGCCTGTATATTTATCTAAAGCAAGTTTATGTAGTTAATGTTACACCTCCACCGTCATGATTTGATTCGAAACCCTGTTACATACCCCGTTACTTCCATTTTAAAAAGCATTTGATAAGACTTCTTGTCCATGGAGGTCCTTGTGAAGGCAGGTTTGTGAGTTGCTGCAATGTGCAATTTATTATAAATCTTTTTCAAGCTAAAGAACAGATGGCACAAGTTAGATAAGAATATATTCATCTGTTATACGCGGAGGTTGCTTGTTCGAATCCATCCATTTCCTTTATATATATGTCTGTGATGCCCTGCTGTGTCTTGTGCTATCTATACTTCGACTTAGAAAGGGCTTATAAGTCGAACTTTGTAAGGATCACACTATCCTTAAAGACGTATATGTAATAAATAAATGAATGCATATAATAAAATTGATACATCCGGGGTTGTAGTGGATTCGAATCTGCTACCTCCAAGAATTCATTTAGGAATGTTTGGACAGCTTGATGCGTTACATAAAGTTTGGCTTTGTCCAGGTATTTGTATATTTACAAATAAGCATTTTTTACAGTTTTAGAAGTTGTTTGATATTAGGTTATAGCTTACTTAGAAATGAAAACAGCTAAAAAAGTCAAAGTTACTTTGACTAAGTAAAATGAAGATTATCAAACATATCATTGTTCGTTATCTTAAATTATATAAGTACTCATAAAATTACCAACTCTTTTGGTAAAATTACAACATTTTCCTCTTTCACTATCAAACAGCATGATAATAAAACTATATCTTATAGTTAATTTTTACAATAGTCATTACCCAAGTGCTCGGAGTATTTTTTGGTGTTCCCATGGGACCAGAAAAATCTGTAAATTTTACCATATTCTAGTCATTTTGATTAGATTTTTTCTCAGTGTATATTTCTCTCTGATCGAAAACTAAGAGCCTTTTCATCAACGATAGTTATTACTTCAAAATTTATATTCCTAAGAGAGTTTTGATCTCAAACAACCGTGAACTCAAGCCGTTATTCTTAAGATTTATATATATATTTTTTTAAAAATATTTTTAAAACGGATACACCAGAGAAGTTATTTTTTTATGCCGTAGGAAGCAAAAGCCGAAAAATTTAGCTATAAATATGAAATTGCTACATAAATCTTTAAAAGAACTCATTGCTATTAATTCATTTATTGCTTAAAACTACGCAAGTTGCTTTAATTGCCATCTAAGTAAAATAATAATAAATTTTTTACTTCTATCATAAAGATGGGTATTGCCACAAATAGGTGAAAGAAATGCCGATATTAAATAAGAAGAATTTTAACTTGGCGATTACTTATTTTTTGAATCACACCTGAGAATTTTTGTCAGTCACCCCACATTCCGACTTTGCAGATATTTATTAAAGCATTTTTGGCATCGCTAGCTTCTAAAAATAAATGACAAGTGCATAATTTGAAAATCAACATGCGTGTATATCAAGTTGTCATCTCTAATTAATCCTCCACAGTTTGTCACTTTAATTACCCTTTTGCATTACGATACTGAAGCTTAAATTGTTAGCTTTAAAAGCCTTTAATGCTTAACAACAGCTTTGGGCAACAGATTATCTTTATCTAATTTTATCTCAATATTTAATCAGCAACATTTTAAAGCAAAAGTGTAAAACATACTACAAAATTGTCAGCAAATCGATACAATGAACCAGAAATTTAATACAGGAAACTGCTCAAACGACGATACATACGCGAGTAGATTAACTTTATGTACCAGTTTTGAGAAGGAAATAGCCCGATTTTCTTAATCTTACTACATAATACTCGAGAAAAGGTAATAAAATTCAAAATCTCAATAAAGACTAAATATGTGTCATATTTGTACCCATATGACGCTCAAATCGCCTATATTTGACACAAATAAGTAAGGTGTTGTGCACTTTTTTTTATCTTATTGATAATTTATTTTCTTCTAAATTTATTTGATGGTTAAGCACGTCTGATTTTGAAGGATGAGCTGAGGTGGTATTAAACATTTAAAAAAAAATCCAAAATGCCTAGGATATTTATAAAATATATTTAGAAAAGTATCTATAAACAGTACGTTCTTATTTTTCTAAACATATATTTTAAAAATTAAAGGGATAAAACTTATTTATTTAACTAATATATTTTGAACTAATGTAGATCAAAATTTTACAATAGGGATATAAGGAATTAGATACGTAGCTAGACATTTTCGAACAATAAACAAATTAGAATAGCAAAATTAAAAAATCGAATTTCAGAGATTAAAAACATTCGGTGGAGACATGGAAGCTTAATGTCCAAAAGGAGAAAATTTATTTAATTAGAAAAATACAAGCAAATTTAAACAAATGAAGTTTAAACTGATAAATTATTTATAAATCGAAACAGTGAGTAGAATTAATGAAATTGAGTCTACTGACTGTACATAAATAACGAGGAAACAGGAAAGTATAAAGTTTTTTTTTTCTAAAACATATGAATAGTATAACAAGTTTATTTTGATTTATTTGATAAACTTAAAAGGAATAATTGTAAATTCAGCCTAACAAAATATTTGCCACATCTAATTCCATTCAAAAAATTTATGATCTTACAAATAGCAACAATATTGTAATAATTTATTGTTATGCATAATACTCTAATGTTATGACTTCGCACTGCGAAAAAAAGTATGGTCGATTCTACCAGATTATGGTAAAATTTACCATACTTCTGTCTCTTTGGGAACACCTAATAACTCGGTAATTTTTAACGAAGCACTTTGATAATGACTTTGGAAATAAATTACAGTAAAATATAATTTTGCAATATGCGATAAAATTTGGTAAGTTTTATAAAATTTGTTAATTTTACTATGGTAACTCAGAGCATAACATAAAAACAATTTATTCAATTAAATTTAAATTTAAATTTATTATTTTATTTACTATTTTTTTACTAAATGTATAATAATAAGAACTATAGTTTTGAAAACCAGAATTTCTGGTAAATCATTACCATATGCGCTGAAAAGAACCCAAATGAATGGTTTAAATACCGCATATTTTGGTTGTAATAACCGGAATTAGGGTACTTTTTAGCAGAAATATCATAACCAAGCAGTACGTTAATTTTACCAGAATTTTTTTCTCCTCATGTGAGCTCACGACTGCTGCCTGCTTATGAATACTTATTATCATTATGTACTTTTATGTAAGTAATTAACATTCTATTAACTTATGTAAATCCAAATAACATTTTAAAACCTTACTATTTTCTACGTTAGTCATAATAATAGAGACAAATATGTAAATATCATTATTATTTAGATCTTATTCTCAATGGTATGAAGCGAAATACTTGGTCAATAATAATGCTTTTGAAATAGGTATTTAAATGCTTCTGTGCAGTTCAATATGATAAAATAGCCTCTAGATGCAAAATACTTTTGTCGATGTTCGTATATTTGTGTACTTTAAAGTGTAGCTTTTTTTAAAGTAATCACTCTTAAAAATGAGTGGGTCTAAATTAGCTTTTAAATGTATTAAAAGATCAATCTACCCACCTAAATGCTGAAAGCGATAATTCATGACTATAAACGTTTTTAATAAGAAAAATATGCTACTTTTATTAAAAGATTAAGAGGAGCTGTTAGTTTCAGTCCATAAGCTTCGCAAAATTTATATTTCTCTTGTGTAATGCATCTATTTATTTTAAATAAACGTTTGATTTACCTTAATAACTTTGATGATAAATGTTTATTTTCAAGCTTTTTTAATACTTTAATACGTTTAATAAGTAATTTATATTAATTTATGCTTGAACGAATTCTTACTTTTGAGCTAACTAAATTATAAATACAAGTTGAGAAAACCAAAGTTGGAATATCTAATGTAACTTAAATGTTTAAATTTAAACAATGCTTTATTTGAATTTTCTACAATGAACAAAAATTATCAGTAGCTTTACCAAAATTATAATTATGCCTTTTAGTTTAAAAAAAATCATGTAATATAATTAATTTATATAATACGTAGTGTAACAACTGAAAAATAGTTTAGACTAATATTCTTCTCAGTTATTTTAAATTAAAAAAAGAAAACCAACAATGATTATATCAATAAGGTTTCAACTTGCCTCAACAACAGTTTAATTTTTTTAATAGAACTTTTAAGTATTTCATTAAAAAGTATATTTACTTATTGATTACTTCAGTGCCTTATAATATTCTGTGGCCCAACTACAGTCGAAACCAGTTAGAAATGAAGAACTTAGCCATTTTTGTAATGGCATTTTATTACAATTATACTTTTTCTTTCATTTCATTAGAGCCACTTTTTTCCAATGATGTTGTGCTGAAATACTCTTGTATTGGGGGATTGATTTATAAAAAGAAATTCATTTAGCGTATTACTTAAAATTAATTTCATTCTCAAAACAACTTTTTCGTGGAAAAATTTATGGATTTTAAACATTTTACCCATCGAAAAGAATTGGCCATAAACATAAACTTATAAATAATGACTAATAATAACAATGCTTGTCAATGAAAGAATTTATAAATTTTGTGTCCATAACTAGGTGATATTAAAATTGGAGTGAGCTGATTTTAAAGTTAATAAGATTTGGTTATCTACATTGATTCTTCTATATGCCTTACACATGTTTTTATTATCAGCATCGGCAATGAATTAACATTTAGACCTCTGCGGATCTTAAACTGAAACATAGATAATCAGGTAACAAACCGGATAATTTTATATCATGGAGCATTTTTAGTACCAAAATTTTAATTAAAAACAATAATTCAAAATAGAAAAGCTCTAAAAAGCAACTAAAAACGAAATTGTCTTAATTAAACAATCTGAATAAAAATGCTAGAATTTAAATAAAAGCATAATGGAATCTAAAAATACTCATGTTAGCAAAAACAGCACTTCATCAAGGGACACACCTCTCTGACAATTTGCTGGAGCCTTTCTGCGGTCGGTAGTAAAACCAAAACCCGACAGTGCCCGAGGCACCATAATGGAAAATAGAATAAGACAATAATGCAATACCTTAAAAATTCAAAGATTGACTTTAAATCATTCAAAAATCTTTGAATTTTTTTAGGTATTGCATTATTGTCTTATTTTATTTTCCATTATAGGACCTCAGGCTCTGTCGGGTTTTGGTTTTAACTACATACCTAACCATATACCTAACTGCATATGAACTTTATGAGAAATGAGAGAGTTCTTCTGTGTTGGCCTCTTTTCTTGACCCCATGCAAGCCTTTACTGTTCCCTACATTTATAAAAACAAATATTTCTTTTTTAAAATTTCCAATGGTAAGGCATATTACCTTTATAAAAACAAGCCAATGCGAAACTATGAGCAAGTAATTACAAATATTGACCGAAGTCACTGAAGCCCCAGGCGTTCTCTAGCTCTCCAATACAAGGCGGTCTCGGAGTCAGCAGAGCCACGAAGTGTCCCGCATCGATGTAGATAAGCTCTATTCAGAGGTTCTCCCAGATCGCATAAGGAACAAAGAGGGGAGTCGAAAACACCAATTGCATGGAGATTTAACTCCGGCAATCTTGTGCCGTAACCCGCCGGAACAATGCCACTGCCTCACGTCTTGGGCAATCGGGAATATCAGCAAGATCTTCACTACTCCAGGTCTTGAATTTAATCCTATCTTGTATTTGTGTTTTGAATTTCGACTTCAAAGCTTGTTTCCAGAAGAGCTTTTTCGAGTGAAAAGACAACCCAGAGTCATTTGTTTGCTGTAGAAGTGCGAGAAGATCTTTTCGTGCGAGAAGATCTGCTTGATCGTTCCCATGAATGACGCATTGTCCAGGGATCCATTGTAATGAAAACAAAGATCTTCATATGTATTTTTTTCTTTTTTTTCTGTAGTTATTTGAAATGACCACTCTAATCATATGTGAGAAAATAGTTCCCCATTGACATAAAACAATTAATGTAGCTAAATAATGTAATATAGCTGAATAATGTAATGTAATGTAGCTAATGCAGCTCTAAAAATAATGTTAAAAATTAATAAAACTGGTTGGAAGTATGCATCCAATGGTCTCATAGACGGTTAGTATGCATCATTTTCGATTAGCTACTCTATATAACTTAGAAAAATTTTAACTTTTTTTCACACTATTTCATGTATTAGGTTGTTTTATGTTTTCATTGATACGTCATAAGCATTTTACTGCCATACATACATAATTGTCTTCATTAGTAAAAATCTTCTGGAGAACTCACCATAATGCTTATCAATACAATTATATTTTAAAAACACTGTTGATTGCCAGGCTAATTGGACTAGCCATTTTGCATTTTAGGCTCAGCTTAATAATCAGGAAAAATACTTAATTGTCAATATTCAGTTTTAAACCTCTTTGTCATGTGTAAATGGGTTAAAATGAATAAATAAATAATTTTATGAAATATTTATATTTCGTAAATTGTACAGTTTTTAAAATTTAGCAGTATTGACTGTAGTTTGAATTTTGGGAAGTTTGCTAATGTATATTTTGATACATATCTTTTTTTCATCAAATACATATTTTTAGAGCCAAAATAAAAATAACTATTTTTACGGGGTTATCTTATACTGATATGATGTTTAAAATATCATTTTTTAGTCTATAAATCTACTTAAGGGATGAAATATTTTTCATTTACTATATCATCTCTTAAAGCCCCCTTTCATCATTGCTTATCTCTTGATATTTTTTAATATAATGCTTCGAAATAAGTCAACATCTTAAAAATATTAAATATATATTATGATAGCTTGTATTATTATTGATGTATACATAATATTATTAAAGTTGTATAACTTTAATATGAATAATAATATAAATAATTTATTCTGAATGGAATATATGTACCGTTTAAGTTTCCAATGTTAGTGTTCTACTCAATCAAGAATAAAGCACATCTCATTTATTTAACGTACTTTTTAAACATTTTAAACTTGTACGCCTTATTTAAACATTTTAAAAGTTTTTTTCTTTTTAAGTAAAAAAAAACTGCTTGCTAATAACAGGTTCTTAGACCATGTATAACTTCAACCTAAATTTCCAGTATGCTTTAATTTTTGTAAAGTTTAGGCTTTAGATTTGAAATTTTAATTTTCTTCATTCGTCTGTGCCTATGTAGCTTATAGTATGCTAGTTCTCTTAATCTATTTTATAAGAGCTGTAATCATGAATTTGATTAAGTAAGTATTAATTCTGATGAATACACGCAATTCCTAAGATTGTAAGAAATGTGGTTAAAAATTACTTGTAATGAATCAAAAGCAAATAAAAATGTATCTTAATTTTTTATTAGGTGGAATGACATTATTTAAAATGACTTTAATGAATATTTTCTCATTTTTTTCTATCATTCCAAAGAATAAAACTCACATTGTTTAACTGTGAAAGCATTGAAAAGTTTTACCCAAACAAAAGATTTTTGCAACACCAAACTTTGGACAATATTCTTTTTCGTCATATCACTTCATTTTTCCCTCCTTAAACCAATTTCGAATGACATTTATGAAATAATTTAGACAATGAATTTTAACATCTAGTGCTGTTGGAAACATTTGTAATCTCACTTGAGATTTACCTACTACGATATAAGAACTAACTATGGAAGTAAAGTTTCAAGATTAGATAGAAGTAAAGATTCAAAATTCACGTATTTTAAATATGGGACAGTGAAATACACTGGGATAGAATTCATATCAACTTGAGTCACAACATTTTTTTTCTTTTCCCTAAACATTAAAGCTCCAATTACTATTCAATTCCATTGTAGTGGTCATTCAAAAATGCAGTTTCCCGTAAAGCTTGTTGGAAGTAGTACTGAATCGACAATGCGATCCACGGATGCTTCAGCTACTTTGGAACTAAGTAGAAACATTAGCACTGTATTAGAACTCCTTTTGCAAAATTATGATAATCGCCAAAGACCTGATCATGGAGGTGAGTGCATAAGTTTATTTTTATAAAATATAATGCAGCACTTGAGTATTTTTTTTCTGTATCATTGTAGCATTATTATTGAAAGTAGTATTCTTTAATCAAATGCTAGCTTTTCTGCCATGAGCTGTTTGTTCTCTAGTACATTTCTAGAAGATGATTAGAATTAGATAATGTGAATCATTCGTCAATGTAAAAATCAATCATATCCGTTGCTGTTGCTTATCTTCTTAATCTGACACACGTCAGAAAAGCTCCAGACGTTTGCTGACCTCAAGAAAATCCAAAACAAAAAGGGAATTTGAGGTAAGATTCACCTTAGGAAGTCCAAGGTAAACCAGAATAAATTCCGGCAAAGCTGGTAGAACACAGCATTTATTGCAAGTAGGAAAGATTTTTCTGCCTCCCTCGAAAGTAAGGCAAGTGCCTTACTTTTACCGTAAGATACAGTAATAGGGCCACATTGATTTGATATTTTAAGATGTCCGCTTACAAATATAAATAAAGCTGTCTGGGTTCTCCCTCATTTAATGTCCAGAAGGGTACGAGGGGATGTCCTATGATACCAGTGGTGTGTAGGTCACATAGTTCACAATAGATGAAGCTTGGATCTTTCAATGGAACTGAGTTCACGATGAGTCAGTGGCTGTTTCACTATCACTGCCAGTCTACCTCATTGCCGCGATTATCCACGTGTGATGGAACTATCGTATCTTGTCCAGGTAAAATATAATTAATATAAAATTCCCATAGTAAATGCAAAATACACTTAGTCCAGTAAATATAAAATCATATAGGAGTGTCGATAAAATTAAAACGATATTAATCTGTAAGCAGACAGTCATGTCCAGTTAGAAGTAGCTAACACAGTAGAAGAAAGAGCAACCGGACCAAGATGCAAATTAATGCTGATGACAGTCTATTGTTTAGTAGTCAAGTTAGCTTCCAGAATAATAAAAAAACATCAATAACAAAAGTCTTTCTAGCAATAAAAAGCTACTTTCTCTTTTAGTGGAAGAGAACACTCTTTTAATTTAAACTATTAAAAGTCACAAGTGTTTGAATATTTAAGCTGATTAATTTTTTAATTATAAATAACAATAAGAAAATAAAGCTTTCTGTAAGTAACAATTATTTAATTTTTAAATTTAGTCAGCATTTTGAAAAGAACTTCATTTCCTTTTCTGTTCCTTAAAATGGTTAATAAATTCTCATTAGTGTAAATTAAGCATCCTGTCATGTCTTCCGGACATGTTTGAATTAACTGTCGTTTAGAATTTATCTGAAAAGAAATTAAAATGAATTTTACTGCTATATGTTTCTTGTTTTTTCAGGTTCCCCTACTGTTGTTACCACAAACTTCTTAATACGTAGCATGGGACCAATTTCTGAATTAGATATGGTAAGGAATTTCATTTAGACAGGAGAAAAGATGAGTTTGAGTTAATTTAAATTGACGCAAAAGTATTTAGAAAGATTTTAGAAAGATATACATCTTTCGATTTTGATTTTTTAATATTCCATTTATTTTAGTTGAATGTAAGTTAATAGATATCCTTAGTAAAGTTCTTATATTTTTACAGTTATTGGGATGTAGAAAGTTATTCCGTGATCAAAAATTTACTAAAAACAAAATAATAATTATAATAGACGAAAACCAAAACAAAAATCTTCTCAGATCCGAGATGGCGAAAAAAGTTATCTTAATCTTTTAAGAAAAGAGAAAGAAACATTATCTCACAAGGAAAATATACTTGATGTCAATTACCAACTGCGTTTGTCGTTGTACTTCAACTCTTCATTCAACACACATACTTTTAATTCATTAATATTTTTCACTTTTCAAACTACTTTTAATATATCAAATATTCTTAAATGCACGTAAAATATTAAGTAGTCGTTTTGAAAATTCCTGAATATTGTTATATAATATATTATTTAAGTATGCTGTTTAAAAGATGATTCAACAATTTTTCATCCTATCATCTTTTAACTAATAAAACTTTTAAAAAATGTTTATTTTAAGTTTACAATTATAGAAAAAATATAGCGTTCACATATATTTCCCTCAGTAATTATTTTACCGACTCAATACGAATATTTCACCTATTAACTAGTCAGGATTTACGTGTAGCTTAATTGAATAAAGGATAAAACAATGTGTTTCTAAAGGCAAAATAAGGCACAAATTCTTTTCTGATAATAGATAAGAAAGGCCCAATAAATTTTGCCTATTGATTTATTGAACGTTATTAACGCTGTTTGAAACCATTGAGAAGAAAAAATAGTATCCATTGTGAAAACAAGTAATAAAATATTTTTGTATCCACGGTTTCAATCGGAAACTGGTAAATTCGTGACATTTTTGTATGAAGCCAATTTTACTTTTTTTTATACGAAACTAGACTTTCTTTTGAGTTTCAAATCTTATTTGCCTCGAGAGCAGAATAAGTAAACCACATTTTGATGCAATCTTTTCTCACTTTGTTTAAAATTTATTTTAGGAAAACAAGTATCTCAAAATATGTATTATTTTTACTAGTGTTAGGAACATAGTTATGTTCCTCTTCACACAAAAAAGCTTAATAATATTCAGATATTGAGTACTTCTAAAAGTTACGTAAGTTTTAAATATGCAATATGAACCTTTATTTATTCAAAAGTTGGCAAAGTTTGTAAATAAATTCTGTGATCCGAAAGCAGTTCTTTTTAAAATATTTGTATTATCTTTCGAGATTGGAAAAAAGTATGAAATTAAACTATTTACCGTATTCAAATTTTAAATGTTGAATATTAACGAGGGAAAAAATTCATTATTTCCACGGTTATATTCAGTTAAACTAAACTTTTGTTTTGTTTATGTTTATTTTAGAAGCAGGAATCGGAATCTCTTTCATACAACTGTATAGTTCTTTCACGAAAAATAATATTCGTATATTCTAAAATTTATCTTAGAGTAACTTTTATTAGAAGGTATCTTCTTGATATTTTTTTCCGAATAAATATTTTTTCTTCCTGTTTATGTTTAGCAGTAATTCTTTTGTAGGTTAGATTCTTGTGTGGCTCTTTTACTATAGAATTTCTAATATCGTCTCCTAAAGTTCAATAACTATTACTTTTTGTCTTGTTTAATTTTCATTTGCAACAGATATTATCAAGCATTTTGCCTTTCTCTAAATCTATTGTCCTTCATGTTAACATATTTACTAAGGGTATTGTTATAGATTTATTTTAAATTGTTGACTATTTTTTTTACATTTATGAAGCTCCTTTTAGATGAAACTTATTAAGTTCAGAAACAAATAATTCTACAAATTGTTGAAAAAATTTACTTCGCTCTTATTATGCTATTCCTCACATTTTCTCACCACCGTTTTGTTAACTTCAATGTTGTTGAGAACAATATTGCGTGAAACGTTACCTTCAAACTATGAAAAGTACTTTAAAGTAGAACCATTAAAATAGTAATATTCAAAGTAAAAGACATTTAAAACATATCTGGCTTAAGAGTAAAATCTAAACGGGATGGCGTATTGTTTGTTAGAATAAAAAGTAAAATTAAATTGCAAACACATTTACAATTAATGTTTTAAGAATATGCCTATTACTTTCTTAAAAGAAAACTTTTTTTCTTCTGAAATATAATAAATGCTTTCAAGCTGATTTTTATTAATTTATTTATGAGCAATAAAATTGTATCATTAATATAAAAAATAAAATAGAAAACTAAACCTTTTTCAATGAGTTGATTGATCTAAAAATATTTAAAAAACTTTTCTCGTTAAACTTCATAGGACTAGATGTTTAAGTAAGCTTCGAAATTTAATTGCACTAAATTTCTTACTGATCGTTTCGACCTACCAGAATGAGCGTTTCTGAATATAGTGTCAGAGTCGTGAGTTATTTATTTAGGCTGTAATGTTGTATTCAGGCATCTCAATCTACATATCTGAATGTTAATCTCTATGCTTTCTGTCTGAAATTGCTAAAATCGAATGATCAGCTCAACTTAGCTTTTCATAGCTCGTCAGTGGGAAAATGAGAAAGTAGACTAACAGTGCAAATTATAAAGAAAGATAATTTCAGTATTTAAATGTTTTTTTAATGAAAGACTAAATGACAATTGACATAAAATACTAACAACAGTTTTTCTATTTTATGGCCTCATAGTGGAAGAATTTAGCATAAAATCAACGTTTTTTTACTTTTTTTTTTAAAAAATAATTATTTCACGTTACCATCATGGTAGTGGTTCATTGGTGTTTCATAAAATAAATGTGATCTTTAGATAAACAAAAAAAAAAACAAATACAAAAAAATACAAAAAATGTAAATACAAAAAATACAGAAAATACAAAAAATTAAAAAAAATAATAAGTTTTAACCATAATTTGTATTGCAAGTTAAATTTTAGCAGTTTATTTTTTGTGCTTTATCATGCGAATAACCTATTTAATATATCTCGACTTCTTACTTTAAAAGAAATCATTAAATCTTGGCAATTAGATTAAAAGATAATACAATCAAAAAGAAATCTCATTGTTTTCAGAATGTTAAGAAATTCAATAGGGAATCCGGCTGTGTGACCTTTCACGGAAAAATTAGCCAAAAAAAAAATAAATAAATAAAATAACGGTATCTTTTTATATCTGTAACTCGTGGGGTGATGTCGGTGTTGATAACAATTTTAAATTTGAGAATAAATTATTACGCATAAGTTAAAGAAATGAATTACATTGGATGATGATTAAACCATTAAGGAGCTTAAAAATCGAACTTTTTTTTTTTGAAGGTAAAGTGAAATGAAAATAAATATGACTGGAATGCTATTGCAGCATCATAACTATTCTTTGTCATTCAAAACTTATTTTCATAAGTTCTTTATTAATTTAAAATTAATGAAAAATAAAAAATTTTTTTTATCAGAACATGCATTTACTCTGTAAAACTTTAAATAATTAAAACTTCCATTTAAAATTTTAGGAATATTCCATGGATTGTTACTTTCGACAAAAATGGACAGATCGTCGTTTAATGTTTGAAGGTCCTATACCAAGTCTTAGCTTAAATATTAAAATGTTGGAAGGCATTTGGAAACCAGATACTTATTTCCATAATGGTAAAGGCTCTTATTTGCACACAATAACTTTACCAAATAAGTTATTGCGAATATTTCAAAATGGACAAGTTTTATATTCAATGAGGTAAGCAACATTTTATCAAGAATTTTTGTCTTAATAAGCAGTCACACAGAATTATATTTTAACATCTTGATAAAATAATGTGAAGTGAAGCATACACGAAGCAACCCGTTGACGGCCAGGGTGTCATGGATGCTAGATATCCACCATTTTAAGACCAATGACATGATTGTAGCCAAGTGGGGTCAGCAGTGCGCGCAAGCCAACTTTACTTATTAGATAAGTTGGTAGAGTACCAATTGATGCGAGCCTGGGTAGGCTTCAAACAACCACTGACGATCGATCTTCAGTCGTCTCTCAATGAACTGACGTAAAGGCACGATTCACAACAGAACACTGAAGTCTAAGCATCATTGGCTGCAGTCAGTATGAGAGAGGGTGACCACTTGGATCAGGCTGTGAAAGGTCCGAGGATGTGCGCTATTGGTCCGCGTTAAACTGATCTACCGTAAAATGATAGATTTCGGGAACAGGTCGGTAGGCTACTGAAGTGGGATGACATCTTCTCTGCAGAGGGTCAAAATTGTGATGGAATGTCTTCGGATCATCCTCAGATATGTTTCACAGATCAATAGCCCATTGTGCAGCTCTAGTGCAACCTAAATGAACTACAATAACAACAACGATCTCTAGTTGTTCACAATTGAATTGAAGTGCCTTTAACTCTTTGAGGCATTATTTTTATTAAACACATTTTTCAGATTTTTTTGTTTATTTTGTATTAACATCAAAATAAGTAAAACATATTGAATTTCTCATTTTAATAATCTATGGTTATGAAATTCAGCATGAAACACCTTTGTCCTTTCCGGAAATTCTTCCTCACCTTCTGTAAATTCTTCTTTCCTTTGAAAAGCAAAATCTTTCTTACATGGCTTCAAATTTGCATGTATTTATAGTTATTTAGATGTAAGAGAAATACTTATGCATCATTGAAATTTCTTTAACTTACAAAATCAATTATTAATAAACGTTTGAATATGGATGCATTTTCTTTTTTTCTTAATTACTTTTAATTTTTGGATTTTATATTTTAGTACAAATATAGTTTCGATAATCCAACAGATTTTCTTAGTAACTATTTGACTCTTTTTTACAATTAAAAATACCAAAACATATTTTTGCTTATAATTAGAGCCTTAGAAAAAACAGATAAAAGACACACGGGTGTCTCACCTGGCTCAAAAAGTTAACCATTGTAGCACTAAAGTGAATAATTTATCACATCACAAAATCCTTACCTAATCTAACACAAAATCCTTATCTAATTTATGCAATAAATTAGTGCAATGAACTGAAAAAATTAAACCTTTGTGAAAACATTTTTCAAGATGCTCAAAGGTGAAATTACTGCTAAAGCAGAAGAAATTAGTACTATTTCCATGCATGTTTCAACCATTAAATTGAAATAAGAAATATACAGCTGAACCAAAGCCTCTTCGATTAAATTTTTTGTTTAGATTTCATTGTTATAATGTGATCAGTTTAAAAATGGTGAAATACATCAGATGAAATATCTTAGGACATTTTCAGGGATTATAAAACGAATGCAAAGAAGTGAACAAGTCTCTTTTTTATTATCAAACACGTTCACATTCTTAAACTTCTCTCTTTTTGTTAGCAAAAAAAAAGAAAAACATCAAAGCGATGGTCATTTTTCTTGGTAGATATTTAGTGTTAAGTTTCAAGGCTTTGGGAAAAAGCATCTGGTAAAAAATAACTAAAATTTTTTCCTAACATTTTTTGTATTGTTAGCTTTAATAAGGACAGTCTTTTAAATTTGTTCCGTCCCTAAAACTTCGTTTAAAATATCAAGAGTGAACTTAAAATATATAATATTTATTATCACTCAATCATTATCAATATTAAAATATGCAATTAGAAATTAAAATATTTCAATTATATATGTTACTTTGAATGACCGAAATTGATGGTTGTTGACCGGTGGATGTCTACAATCACATAGTTGCTTTGGTAAATGTAAGGAATATATGCTAGGTCTAGTTAAATGCCACTGCCCGGTATGCATTTGCCCGGTATGCCCAACATCAATGTTTTTCGAGGTGCAGTGCCACTACTCGGTATACATTTGCCCGGTATACCCTGCAGTGATACTCTTTTTTTTAAACTTAAGGGCCCGGTATACATTATTCTGGTACTCCGAACACTATCTTCAGCAGATATTAAAATATCGAAAAAATATAATAATATCAACAAATAAGAATGTATCAGAACTATAAATATTATACTAAGAAGTACAGTCCGCAAAAAAAAAAAGATATCACCCTGAATAACTTTCGTTCTAATGATCGGATTTTCACAAACTAAGTATCAATCTTAATGGTTTCTGGGGGTGACCTCAAATATGCTAATTAATTAGTGCTAACTATTAATTAAGTTACGAAATCAGACACAAAAACGTACTTTCTCTGAATAAACATATATTTTTTTTTACATATTTGGAATCTAGACACTTGAATTAGGGGGGGTAGACAAAATTTTAAAACAATTGGGTCGTAAATTGGGTTGCAATAAAGGTTTATATATTTGGCGATAGTCCAGAAAACCGCCAAAAAAAGTCGCCTGCGCAAATAAATATTTTAAGATAACCCATTGACTA
>NC_092214.1:82894516-82899105 GCF_043381705.1 Parasteatoda tepidariorum
CATCATCATCATCGAAATATAACTGGGCGCCTGGGGCCGTTAGCGGCCTTTTTCCCATTCATCTTGTATTTAATCTTTAAGGTGGTTCTTTCTGGTAATTGGAATAAAAGGAAATCAAATATTTTGTATTTTAGTTAAAATTATGTCACTACAAAAATGAGCTGCAATCGGCCTGAGGTTTATGTCTTCTCTTAAGTTTTCGAAAGTAAAAATTTCGTTGAATCCTGCGGTGTCACAATATATGGTCTTTTCAAAAAATCTGAAGTTTTGCTTTGCAATGTGATGATCTAAAAAATCTATGTTGAGGTCGCTATGTATGTTTTTATTGCGGATAAACCATCTTGCTTTTGTTATTTTCCTGAGGACTTTGTTCTGGCATATTTTGAGTTTTTTAAGGAGTGATTTCGAGATGTTGCACCAAGCTGGAGATGCATAAGTCAGGATGAGACGGATCATCGAGATGTATAGTAAACGTTTAAGTCTGAGTTCCATTTTAGGGTTCTGAAGAAGGATTTGTAATCTGTAGCAGGCTGTTTGTGCTTTGTTGATGACTGTTTTGACGTGATCTTTCCAATTAAATTTGCTGTTTATGACCAGACCAAGATATTTTGCTGTTTTGACTATGGGTATCGTTTCGTTAAAGAGTACAACTTGATTTTTGGGGAGTGTGCACAGAGTAAAGTTCGAAGCTTCTTAAGTACTGGGGAAAGATACAAGGTTGCCGATCCTGTGTACGTCATCCAGCTGATTCCTTTGGCTACTACGCACCATGCCTGGCGACACACAGTTATAAATTTAAAACGAATGTGAATTATGAATCACTATCTATTCTACTCCTGGTACAACACAGAATCTCATCATAAAATGACAAGTAATATCATTTTCATGTTTCAAGAAATATCAGCTATACTTTTAAATTGTTATTTTACTTGCACTTAAATTGCAAAACCTTAGCACTTTACATATCAAAATGAATAAATAAAATTAGATCTTTGAAAACACTATTAAAAAGTCATTCTGCATTTTTCTTCGTTTATTAAAATCTTTCTCTATCTTTATTTATTTCTTTGGTATATGTTAGAGTATTATCAAAGAACAGTAATGTAATTTGTTAAGTATATATTTAAATTGTTAGTTCTTTAGAATTTTTAACTACTTTTAACGTATTTTTTTTTAAAATATGATTTTGTTTTAAAATTTCTTAGGCTAACAATAAAGGCAACATGTCCCATGATGCTACAGAATTTTCCAATGGATAAACAATCATGTCCACTTGTGTTTGGAAGCTGTAAGTATTGTTCATACATTTTTTTACCAATTTCTCTGCCAATACGCTGGAAATATATAATACATGCAACTCTTCTCATACATAACTTTCCATACATATAGTATATATAATACAAAACTCTTCTGTTTGATTTCCAAAATCGACATAAAATGTTTTTAAGTCCTTTGACTACGATGTAAAAAAAAAGGCTTTTCAAAAAAGAGCAAAAATGTGTCAAAATAGCACCCAGACAAATAATTGTTGAAATTAAAAGAGTGGTCTCACGGTCAGTGGTCCCTGGCTCTCAGGGTGCTGGCATTTTTTTACGTAAGATCAATTCCTATCATAAGACTTCGCGAAACAAAAAATTCAGATACATTGAAATTTTTACAATATTTACTGTAAAACCACTGAATCTCTGTAATTAAATAAATATTACTGTAAAAATAAATTGAGGTATGAAATGTTTCGATAAAAATTGATTTTACGGGAATATGAATTTTACGGATGCTGCACACAGGATGATAGTATTTTTCCGTAATACGATCTGATATTTTTTACAATGTAATTATATGTCCTAGTTATAGAATTAAATAATCAATACAAAATATATACTTCCAAAAATGGTTATTTTTTTCAGTGTTTAGAGACATAAATATGTATTATTTTCCTATTTAAGTGTAATCAAAAATTTAAGTAGTCCTAGTATCAGTATGCTTTCCGTTTATATTTATTACGTACTTTTATCAGAAACTCTATTTTTAATCAAATGATGTGACAATAAATGTATTTATAAGCAGTGACTCTATTAATGAATAATGAAGTTTAATTTACGCAAAACTGTTTACTGCATGCAAAGCATTTTTGCATCAAGCAGATTAAAATATTCACAAGGGCGTCTGACCAGCATGTAACTTTTAGTATTAAAATTTCAGAGAAAAAGAAGAAATTTATGGTGAAACACATTTTTTTGATAACAGCATATTTTTTGTTGTCAAGAAAAACAGGAATATGGTATATTTTGTTTAATTTGTATGGTATACTTTGTATAGTTTGTTTGTATAATTTAATTAAAGTTGCATTTAATTTTTAGATGGATATACTGTGGACCACCTTATGTACCAGTGGGAATCAGGTGACGCAGTTAGTCTTAATGATGGACTAGTATTGTCTCAATACGATTTAATTGATTTTCCAATGAAGAATTCAACAATCAGTGCCAAAACTGGTAAATGAGTTGTGCTCACAGTTTTAGTGCTATTATGAGAACAATTGTTTTGATCTTTAAAAATTAATTTTATCTTTATCAGTTTTAGTTTTTTTTATTATTTCAGCCATATTACTTTAGTTGTTCTTTAAAAATTAAGCCTTATTTTATCTTCTATATAACGACATCTCATATTTAAAACAATTGCTTTTAATGTAATTAAAGATTGAAAAATTAGTGAGAATTAGTATTACATTATTAATGTGATTAATAAAAAAAATATTAAATTTTGACGCTTGAAATAGTATCATTAAGAGCTTGTCGTAAACAGTAAAGAAAATATAAAAGCAGTTTTCTTCAAACTAAATTTTCTCGTTTTTGTGTTTTTGTTGAAAATATTTTGGACAGTGTTATTGTTAATACTCATTTGAAATATCTGATACTTGCAAAATAATACGATTTTATTTGCTGACATAAATTTTAAAATATTACCCTTGTTTGTTATTTTTTTTATAGGAATGTTTAGTGTTCTACAAGTAAACTTTAATTTACGAAGACATATGGGGTACTTTTTAATTCAAGTGTATGTGCCTTGCGTTCTTATTGTTGTATTATCGTGGGTCTCATTTTGGATAAATCGTGAAGCAACCGCCGATCGAGTAGGTCTTGGTAAGTGTACTTATGTGTTTTTTTTATCTTTGAGCCGGCAAGGTGGCCGAGCGGTTAGCTTGCCTAACTGCGAAGCCAATGGCTGCGGGTTCGAATCCCGCTCAGAGCACGGATATTTCTCTCTGTGTGCTGTTTGTGATGCGTGAATGTGGCCTTCCCTATAAGCGGGTATTTGTGGCAGTTTGGGTAATGTTGCTCGCCTTCGTGACCTAGGTCGCAAGGTGCTCACCAGGTAATGCAAAATGAGCACCACTTCGGTATCTTTCATGTCAAAGAGCGGTAAGCTCAGCGCTTGCTGTTTAAAAAAAAATCATTGAAATTCAAGCTATTTTCAAAATAGGTTTTTATTTCAAATTTAAAGAGCTTATTTTATAAGCTAAGTATTTTTATATAATGTTCCAACAAAAGCGGGCAGTTTAACTTGAAATGAAATATTGTTTGTTTTATTTCAACTGTATTTTGTTTGCAAAAAAATGGAAAAAAAAATTAACAACTGGTTTAACATCTTAGGAAATGTTTTGCTTAGTTTTACTTAGTAAGTGCATGGATATTTATTACGTATTGAACAACACATCTGGCAGATATGTTGCTACAAGATGACGCATGATACTACAGATGATACTACATATCATACTACATATTAACGCTTCACAGTTCAGCAAAAATAAATCCAAAAAAAAAACGCAAAAAAAGAAGAGGTGTATCTTGGGAATTTTGATTAATTACGAAATTGCGCAATTTTTAAAATTGCCAAGATAAATTCAGGATTTTTCAATTAATTTTTCATTTGTATTCTACTGTGTAGATGATAATTGGTTCTTGAATGAAACGGATTAAAAAAAGTGTGTCAAATTGTGTGAATCGAGAACACCCTATGCCTGTTACTATTTTACTGCTATTTTAGTTCTTTAAAGACTTTTTTCAGTGTTTTTGGATCATATTTTTTTGAAATTATAATAGATTTTTGAAAATTGATATTTTTACAAAAACACTATTTAATAGTCATATTTTCCTTTTTGGAAATGAGGTAATTATTAATTAATTATTATTTTTGTTTAACATGGTGGCCAACTTCTAAAAATATCTGATTTACTGAAATATTCTTAAGTGCTTCAAAGTTCTTTCATATATATATATATATATATATATATAAACTATTTTGAAAAAATGTCGCGTGGTCCCTTCATATGGGGCCCCCTTGACCGTCGGGGCCCCGGGGCGGTGCCCCGACTGCCCCGGCGTAGTTACGGCCCTGATTAGAGCTAGTCTCAAGGCGAAAATATTCTTAAACCTAGGTAATTATAAGGTTTCTTTTCACAAAGTCTTGCATGCTCAGCTAAAATCCACCTTGTCATGAAATTTTAATGAGCAATGCAGTTTGATCCTATCGTTAGTGTGACGTCAACTAAACCGTCATTATGGACCTAAGTGACCATTTTACTTAAG
>NC_092214.1:82899122-82919706 GCF_043381705.1 Parasteatoda tepidariorum
TATTTCCTGCCAAATTCGATCCAATTGTCGAACGAGGTCATCAACATTCCGTGCCAGATGCAATCGCCTTCCCATCATATCCCAGACATGCTCGATGGGAGAGAGATCTGGTGATCTGGCAAGCCAAGGAAGAGTTTGACAAGCTTGCAGACAGTTCATAGCAACCTGTGCCGTATGTGGTGCGGCATTGTCCTGCTGAAAAATCAGCCCAGGGCGCTGCAAAAGGAACGGTAGCAAAACAGGTCTTAGGATGTCGTTGACGTACCGCTGTGCAGTAAGTGTACCTCTAATGACGACAAAAGGGGTCCGGCTGTCAAGGGAAATGGCATCCTAGACCATAATGCCTTGTTGAGGGCCGGTGTGGCGTGCAATAGTGAAGGCAGGATCCCCCTCTGCCATGTGCGTCTCCAAACACTTCTTCGATGATCGTCAGGACACAGTTGGAAGCGGGATTCGTCGCTAAAGACTATACGTCCCCAGTCGGCATCATTCCAGCCATATCTGTTCAAAACATTCATGCAAACAGAATTTCAAAGCAATCGGATGATTGCTTCTTGGTGCGTCGATTTTTTTGTTATAGAGTGTATATATATACATATATATACTATAACACCGAAGAGCCATTACATTATAACCACCCTCCATCTATAACAAAGGGCTCGCCCAGGGTTTCATGATTTCTCGCCCAGGAACAATGTTTTCATGGGGCACATTAGGACCCATAATCCTCATAGAACAATCCCTGACGTCTGTAAGCTACTTGAATATAGTTGCAGACCAGGTTCATCCATTCATGGCAATAGTTTTTTGTGCTGGGGATGGTGTTTGCCAACAGGATAATGCACCATGTCATAAGGGTCGAATCGTCATGGATTGTTTCGAGGAACATTCCGGTGACTTTCAAATCATGTCTTGGACCCCAAATTCCACTGACCTTAATCCAATAGAACATTTGTGGTCCTACTTGGAAAACCAAATTCGTGCTGCCACGCTACCCCATCGCAATGTGAGGGAATTGCAGAACCAGTTGGCAAGTGCTTGGTACCAGATACCTCAGACTACCTATCAGTATCTTGTGGAATCAATGCCACTGCGGGTGCTAGCAGTTTTGAGGGCTAAAGGTAGTCTTACATGTTATTAGCAGGGTGGTCATAATGTAATGGCTCTTCGGTGTAGCGACTGCACGAGAGAGCAACAAGTGTTATAATGTGTCCATTACAGGACAGACTGATTTGAAAATTTAAAATAACCGAAACAATGGGCGACAGAGAAATGAAACAAACACATGTCTATTCTAAAAGATGTCCAATACTTCTGAAGAGACTTCGAAATTTATTTATAAAGGTCATTGTTCTCTGTACAGAGTTCTTCAAAAGAATACAAATAATATACTCAAATCTGCGATTTTCCAGTATCAGAAACGCGCGTTATTCAACTTGGTTTGAACCTCCTAATTCAGTACGATAGCCATCTTTCACTTTCTAACACTAGAACTGATCATTCTGATGATCGATAACTTACGGCACTGGCAATATTTGTTATTGAATTTCCTGAATTTTCGCATAAAATTTTAACAGTTTTCACAAAACTTACCGTTTGTTTCATATCTCTAACAAAGTCATTTAGACCTCTGCTGGATACCCTGTATTTTGAGCATAGTTTTGTTGTTCATGTAATTTGCCATCAATCTTTCTTTAAACTCTTATAAGCCAATAAACTTACGATCCAATAAACCTCTCTTTGGGGATTGAAATTGAATGATAAATCAACGAAATTTATGTAAAAACCGATATTAAAAATTTCGACCAAAGAGTGAGACTGTAAAAGCATAGGCCGCCTCCTTACCGCTATTGAAACTGTAATGAAATTGAATGACATATCAACGAAATTAATGCAAGACCGATGTTAAAAATCTTGACAAAAAAGTGAGACAGAGCTGCAGTGGCTCAGGGGATAGAGCGTTCGCCTTCCAATGAGGTGAACCGGGTTCGAATTCAGCGATGGCTGGTCGATACGAATCCACATCCGGCTTGCACTGATCACAGTGCTGACGTGAAATTTCCTCAGTGGTAGACGGATCATGGTTTAGAGTCCCTTCGTCGTCAGGCTAACCGTGGGAGGTTCTCGTGGTCTTCCTCTCCATGTAACGCAAATGCTGGTTAGCTCCATCAAAATGACCTCCACGAAGGCAAATTTCTCCCAATGCTCGATCCAGGAGTTCTTTTGTCTTCTGGATTGGATTCAAAATTACAAGACTACGGAGTTGAACATTAGTAGTCTTAAACGCATGAAACTGGTTCAACGTCGGTTATAAAATAAAATAAAATTATAAAAGAGTGAGACTCAACAAAGTGACAACGGCCATACCATGAGGAAAATACCGGTTCTCGTCCGATCACCGAAGTCAAGCATCGTCAGGCGCGGTCAGTACTTGGAAGGGTGACCACCTGGAAACACCGCGTGCTGTTGGCATACCTTTGAGCCACGATGTCTCAGGGAACAGGAAGTTCGCATTCTAATAAGGTGAACCGGGATTCGTTCCCGGCGATGGCTGGTCGAAACGAAATCATGGGTTAGAGTCCCCTCTCCATCAGGCTCACCGTGGGAGGTTCTCGTGGTCTTCCTCTCCATATAACGCAAATGCGGGTTAGTTCCATCAAAAATTCCTCCACGAAGGCAAATTTCTTCCTATACTTGATCCAGGAGTTCCCTTGTCTTCTGGATTGAGTTTAAAATTACAAGGCTACGGAGTTGAACATTAGTAGTCGTAAACCCAAAAATTGGGTCGGCTGTTCAACGACGGTTATAAAATAAAATAAAAGAATGAGACTGAGAGACCATAGGCTGCCTCCTAACGGCTATTTTTGTACATAACCTTTTCCTGTATACATCAAAATTAATTTTGGGATAGTTTTGGGACGACACCTGTTATTGCTTTACTTTAAAACTTATTTCTCATATTGACCTTATGCTCTCCTATAGGCATTACTACAGTGCTGACACTTTCAACTTTTGGTTTGGATACAAAGACAGATTTACCAAAAGTTTCGTATCCTACAGCTCTAGATTGGTTTGTGGGCATGTGCTTTACCTTTGTCATAGCAACTCTTCTGGAATTTGCTGGAGTTCATTATTTTACTAAAATTGGAAGTGGTGAATATCCATGCATTGAATCGAATGCTGATTCTGAAACAGATGATGGAATATCTAGATCGATCGGCCCTACTACTGTTAGCGGTGGAGATACTGTGAGTAAAAATATTTTGTTGAAAAAATCTTTTGGTCCTTAAACCATTTCATTATTGCCATCTACCTTTTACACTGAAAATTGGATTATTGCATAGTTTAATTTTCAACCCCAAATGAAGTTGGTGAAAAGTTTTTTATCAAGTTATGCTGTGGAATTGTGAAAATATGATGAGTTTTCAATTACAATTATTTACTTTGATGGTTTGGATAGAGTTTTCAGGAGGAAGAAAGTTTCGATTAGATAAAAGATCTTGCACTTTGCAGGCTCAGTTTCAACTTTTATATTTTATTTCTAAAATATAAAAATGTATGCATCACCTTTCTTGCAATTATTCAAAATAATGCAAAAACTAAAATTAAAAAAAAAAAAAATAAAGTCAATAATCAACAAAATTGCCTTTCGAATCTTCCATTGCTGTTTGAAATGAATTTCGTCAAATCACAACTGAAGTTGAAATTTACGGTATTTTTATCTATAAAATAAGCTAAAATATGTAACGTTTCTAACGCTGATGAACATATTTTATTCGCAATTAAATACCTTTGCATCTCTTAGTTTATAACGAAGATGTTATGGTTAGATGATAACCAAGAATGTTATGGTTTAGGAGATGATTTTCAGTCATTTTTTGGTTAATTGTTTATCAATAATGAAAGCAGTAATTATGAACTTTCTAACCTCAAAATGACAGTTTAAATACAATTGAAAGTTAAATGAAATAGTCTAAGCCGATAATGAAGAACCAAGGCTTTATAATGTTGCACTATCTTTTTTTTTTCCAGCATTTTAGCAAACTGTATCCTAAGAGGAATCTTGCCGACATTCATCACATTAAAATAATAAATAATTATAATAATAATGGAATTAATTATAATTTAATTAATAATAAGAATTATCAAATTAATAAGAAGAATTATCAAATTAATAATAAGAATTATCTAAATAATAATAACAATAATTATAGAATTAATATTTATAGAATTAAAATTTAATTTATAATAATAATAATTATATAAATAATAATAATAATTATATAAATAATAATATAATAATAAAATTAATAATAATAATAAGAAGAATAGAATTTATTATAATACTAAGGGTTAATAATAATAAAATAGTTTCTCATGCCTATAAAAAGATTAATTATTTTATTCCCGATTTTTTAAAATTTTCTACTTATTATAAAAATTAATTGTTGAAAATTTTGAAAGATATTTTAAAAATTGTGTGTCAATATTCAACATCAAAATGAAGATTCTATATGTGGATGAATGATGTTTTAGTTGATTTCAGGCAGAAAATTAAGTTTGCCAAGGCTATCTCACCCCAGATGATGACTTAGACAGAAAATAATTTGTAAATTCTCTTTACCAATTGGAATATTTTTTGCTATCTTCATTAGAAACTAGTTGTGCTGATATATTTTATAAAATTTTAAGAGCCATGCATTACAATTGAAACGAGATGTCATTATTTTTTTTAAAATTGATTAAGAAAGTTACCACAGTTTACGATACATACAATACGAATCAATATATTACTTAACTGTATAGCCCCCTTAACTAAATAATAATAAATAATTAAATAAATAAATACACAAATTTACAAATAAATAAATAAAAACAGAATATAAAAATTATTGATATGGAAAATTATATTTCGTTTCTTATTCAAGGGGCATTTTGAGGGAAAAATTTGAAAATTTTTCAAGAGCACAAAAAGCAAAACACCCTAATATCTATCCTTACAAGTTCGTCTGTTAAAAATATGCACAAAATATAAAGGTAAAAATACAAGTAAAATATGAAATTCTACTAGATCTCAGTTTCGAAAATAAAAATACCCATTATCTCATTTCGTCCAAAACCCACATGTACACAAAGATCTACTGCACATAAATGTTTTAATAAAGGACTAAAACAAGCGTAAAATTTAACATCTAATGTGATAAAATAATATACGAAACAAAACTGAAAAGTGAAAATTCTACTAGACATCAGTTTCAAAACTAAAACGCCTATTACCTCATTTCGTCTAAAACTGACAAGTACAGAGAGTCCCATTGTATATAAATGTTTTGATAAAAGACTAAATAAAGTTAAAATTTAACATCTAATGTTATATAATGATATACGAAACAAAAGTGAATTTTTTGTTCTGCCTTTTATCAATAGGTTCTATATCCAAGCCCTCTTCTTCGATCTTCCAAGAGGAAAAGATCTTCAAATTATTTACCCAGCTGTAGAGATGTGAGAATCTGTTGTATACAGTTCTGGAATTGTTTTTTAGCCAGTGAAGAGTACAAAGCAGCGATGAGACGACGTGTTGCTGGAAGAACAGATGCAGTTAATAGTGTTAGTAAAATTGATGAAATATCCCGAATTTTATTTCCATGTTGTTTTGTTGCCCTCAACTTACTTTATTGGATTGTGTACGGAAGCAAACACCAATCATCAGTTTGGGAAAATAATTAATATAAATCATTATTTAATCATAAGCAGTTAAAACTGACATATTTAATTACTTCATATGCTTGATGAAAAAAAGTAAGTTTAAAGATACCTTTTTTATATAAAAAATTTTACTATAGTTAATAAGTTGGTGAATATTAACATTTTAGCAATCAAGATATAAATAACTTGAGGTTTACTCTCACGAATTTTAAATCACTTACTGTGCACGCGCATACTATAAATTTGATTTAACAAAGAAATTTGATTAATATTAATAGTTTAAGTAATTTCAAAGAAAACAAATAATATGTAAAAAAAATTAAATAAAATACCCTAAGTACCTAAAACAACTTATACCCACGTAAATTCCTGCTTGTGATAACTCCTTTCTTTTAACTTTTTCTCAGTTTTTAAAGATATTTGATGACGACTTCTCGATGTAGGAGAATTTCATGTACATCCAATGATAAGAAGAAAATTTATTATAAGTGATTATTTTTGAAAGTTTATAATCCCGCATAAATTGTTTTCTAAAAGCTATTTAAAATTTCAATGCGTGATATTACAAAGTATTTTATAAAATTATTTCAATTTCTCCCAGTATACTTTTTAACAACACATATACATATCTATACCATATGCTTACGGTCAAAATATAATTAAAAAAAATTGTCATGTGAAATAATTAATTTATAATATGATGTTGCTTTATTGCTTTACTTAGATAAATTGCTTTTGTAATGGAAGTAATTATTGAGTGTTCAATGCGATATATCCCCCCAAGTAATCTTTCTCTACTTGTTTTCATTACACAATCTGTAATAAATGCTATTCAATAATGCTTTGTATTCAAGTTATTGTTAAAAATATTTCACCACATGATACTGCCATTCTACACAAGCAACATTTCTTCAAATCTTTTCTTTACATTGTAGTCAAAATATCATATCTCACCTAGTGTATTTTATTCTTATTGTACATATTATTATACGAAATATGAATATAAAGTATTTAAACAAGCCTTCTCCTCCTTTTATTCTCCTTTATTCCCTCCAAGCCTCCTAGCATTTATTCTCCTTTTAGGCAAGGTAGCCTTGCCTAAAAGGAGAATAAATGCTTAGCCAAGTAAAGATATCAGAAAGAAAGGATGAACTTGCAGAAGATAATACTGAAATAATATCTTTTGCTTTAAAGAACAGTAATTTATGTTGTTCTGATTTGTGCTTATTTGAAGTTCAGTCAAATGAAATTCTTTACTAAATCATCACGGGAACACTGTCAAAAAATATGGATCAAATTACGGAAAAAAGTACTCTCACTCTAGGTGATCCGTAAAATCTATTTTAACTGTAAAATTTTATATTGTAATTTTATGGTGATAATTAATTTCAATAATTCAGTGACTTTACATTAAATATTACTGTAAAAACTATCATATTTCAGATTTTTGGTTCTGAAATATTGTACAGTGTACTTAGCAGAGTAATAAAACACTGACCAGAAGAATCATATAAAATGTTTTTTTACGGCATCATATTTAAAAAATGGAAAACTATTTCTTATTTTCATAAATGAAGATCGAGCAATCTTTTCTTCTTCGTATTATCTTTAATTTAGAAGATTTTCTTCTGCTACTAAATCATTTCCCTTTTTCTTCTTTAAAAAAGAAAAAAGAAATAGAGGTAGAAAATAAATTGCCGATGCTGCAGCTAGATGGTTTCTGCAACCGAGCCACTGAAGCATGTGATAATAATTTCTGGATCAATTTTAAATTGTGAAATGAGCTGCAGTTATAGACATCTATGATTTATATTTCCATGAAACTCTCAAAATACATAATTAAACGCGAATGCATTAAGCTGCACTTGTCAATTAGAAAATCGTAACATCCTTAATATTTAAATAATGCACATCTCAAACTGAATAACAAATAGAATTTCTTTAAAAATGTATTATTTTAATGTGCTCATCAAAAAAACTTTAGTAAGCTACAATCAACAATGTAAAGACCTATTGAACTGACTACAGTTAGCATAAGATTAATATTTACAATTCAAAGTTATAATAGAATTCAATTTATTCTAAATTTTAATAGAATGGTTTCAATAGAATAGTACATGACTATTAAAAATGACTGAAGGCAATTTAGATATGAGACAAGTCATTTTGTCATTTAATATTACTGCTGTAAAATAATGTTTTAAAAATCACTGCTTTTTTCTTAAATACGATATTTTTCTAACAATTTGTACTAAATTCAAAATTTTTTATAATAAAATTATGTTGATAAATTATCATAAGGTTATGTCATGTTAGTCTCGAAAGTACTCTATTATCTATTTAAATATTTAAGAAAAAGTATTTTTAAGCTGTTTCATTTATCTTTTTTAGATTGATAGCTAGCTAATATATATTCAAAGAATAATTATATTATAATTAAGAGCAGAAAATTGTGTGTGACTAACTTAACGAATTAGAAAGTGATTAATGTTAATTTCGATATTTTGGCAATTCTGACTTTATTGTGTTTTATTAGACAAATATATTTGCAATCAACTTATATTATTTTAGAAAAGTGTAAATCCTAAGAAAATAGAATTTTTTTTTTAGTGATTGAGGTGTAAAATATCGAAAATGCCTCTTTGGCTGTTGTAAAAACTTTCACGCACTGCGTTTGTTAAATCTGCATATTGAGTGAAAATTGTCACCACATTCACTGAAATACCAAACAATTTTTAATGAAGTTGACGTGCTGAAATTTAGAGAAATTATTTCGGAAGAAATCAAGTAATTAAATTCAAGAAATACTACAACGTATTTCAAGACTATAAGATCATGTTGCAAAATGCGATGGAACAAAAGTAATTATTTAGAATGAAATTGCAAATTTATCTTGCTTTCATTGATCCAAATCAGACGATTCAAAGGGAATTGTGTATGAGCCTAGCAAAAAAATTAAATTACTCATTTCACATTACGTATACAAACAGAAAAAAAACATAAAAAAGAACTTATTTCGAATTAAATCGCTTCATGAAAATGATCATGGAGTACGTTTCTCCCAACTGATGATTTTTAATTTATCCATGCAAAGTTAATTGTGTATGGGACGATTAAACTATAATAAAATTACTCATTTTAACTCACGTTTACAAAATAAAAAATTCAGAAAAATAACTTATTCAGAATAAAATCTCATCATGAAAATGAACATGGAATTTATTAGTTCAAATCAGATGATTCTCAATTTGAACAACTAAAATTTATTTTGCATGGGCCCATTGAAATGGACTAAAATTATCGATTTTATATCATGCATATTAAAATAAGATATTCTATTGGTAATTATAAAAATTTAAGAAATCTTTCCACTAGTTATTTCATTTTGAAATATTTGAATGCAAGAATAAATAGATCATTTCTGTGTTGTTCGTAAATCATTTTTTATGATCGTCATATTATTTTTTCTAAAATTCGTCATGAAAATTTAGCAAAATTAGTTCTTCCAAACTTTTTTTATGTGTTTTTATGCTAGAAATCCTTGATTATACACTGAAAAAAATATTGTAAAAATCACCAGAATAAGGTAACGTGTTTCTGACTCTTTGGGAACGCCAAATAGCTTGTCACTTTTTATCGAAGTGCATTGGTGATTATTTTGATAAAATATGGTTTCATAATATGTGATAAAATTCGGTAAATGTGGAAAAGTTTGGTATCTTTATCTTATTTCGTTAGAGAAGGACATAAAAATTATTTATTCAGTTATATTTTCTTTTCAGTTTTGTATTTTTTATTAAATGTGTGGTAATAAAAACTATAATTTTAAAAACCAAAATTCCCAGTAAACCGTTACCAATTTAATAAACAAAATTACCAAATATAAGGTCTAAATACTATTTATTTTTGTTTTTATTACCAAATGCATGGTTCTTTTCGGCAGAAATGTCATTACCATATAGTAGTACGGTAATTTTTTTCTTCCTGTAGTATTAATGAAGTAAAAATACTTCTTAAACATTAAGTGAATTGCTACTAACTAAAGTGATTGCAAAATTCAAGATTTCAGCATAACATCGGTCCATTGAAGTCGAACATTAATAATCTTTAAACATTAACAAATCTTTAAACATTAGAATTTGTATTTATCATTAGTCAAAAATATACTTTAGCTGTGTAAATTATAATTGTGCGAATACTATTTTTTCCATTTAAAAGTAATATTCTTAAACCAATGCAATATAATTAAATACATATAATTTATTTCAGTATAAGGATAATAAATATACTTTCTATTATTTTTCTGATTCAATAAAAAACTAGATGAAAAAGCACATGAAGCATTTTCATAAACTTTAAAATATTTTGATAAGGACGTAAAGTCGTTGGTTGTAATAAAGTTCCTACACGTCTTCTTTTTATTATCAAATATATGAGTAAATTTGGAAAAGAAAACTGCAACAATAAAGCATGTTTTATAGCTTTTATAACAGAGTGAAAAGAACTAAAAGTAGCAGTTTTAGTTTTTTTTCAGGAAATTGTATCAATATCTTATGGATTCATTTTCTTAGACTATATTTAACCAATGTTATGATTATAAAAATATAAAGCTACTTGGTAGTGTAAAGATAAGATTTTATACTTTGTTAAAAAATGCCAGATAATATAGTTTGTTAATAAATAAATCTACCATACATTGCGGAAATGTACTTAAAATGACACACATAATATTAATATACGTAATCCACCCATTAGCATTTATATGAAATGGACGCACGTGGGGCGTTTTGGAAATAATTAAGGCCATTATTTTATATGAAATCAGTATCAAATGTTAATTTTATAAATCAAATTGCTTTCCTTTTTGCAAACTAAATGAGCTTAAAATTATTTTAAATTATTTCTTTCTAAAAATAAAACTATTCGTATTATATATTTTAGCTGTTCATTACTTAGAGTGCAGTAGCTATTATTAAAATATGTAGCAGCTATACTGTTATGGAAGGTACTTATTTATTTGTTTAAATGATATCAAAATATTGGATAATATTAATTCATAATTTTTTATTGGATTAATATAATATTGGATTTAATATAATATTTTATTGAAGAATTTAGCCTATGGCATGATTTTTTTTTATTATTTCCATGTTTCGTTGATTTCTTACATAAAGTTACTTTTATTAAAATAGCATAAATTTTACGACTTACTATATTTTACTGAATTTAAAATTACTATATTTAATTATATTTTTAGTCTAACTAAACTTTATGTCCAAAATATATCATAAAATTTTAGTTATAAAAGTGAACCAAAGTGATTATTAATGCGCCGAGATGTCTAACTATATATAAAAATCCAATGATGGTGTCGCCCCAGCCAATGAAATCTAAGGTATCACGTGACAGTATGAAAGAAGTAGCCAATCCAAGCGAGGATGCAGTTTTAAGCCAATCAGAAAAGAGAACGCATTCGCGTCAAAGCTTTTTGTTGATTTACTTTGAGTGGGTTTTTGCTGATTACATCTCATCTTATCTTATCATTCTTATGCCTATCCAGTGATTGATATCTTTTAATGTTTACATTTTTGTTGTTTGCTATTATAAAGCTTACTGAGGCTTGCTTACCTTAAAATGGTTAAATTTTAAATCACATTTATTTATTCAACTCATTTCAATCATTTGGAATTTCAGTATAATGTCTGACAGGACAGATCGCGATCGAGAATATCGCAGACAGCGGAGATTGGATCCCACGTTTCGTCAAAATGAACAAGAGCGTCGAAGAATAAATCGACAAAATAATCGAGAGCTTACTAATGCCCGCCAAAGAGAAAATCGAAGTAGGGCAGCTAATCGTCTTCGAGAAATAGATGAAAATCAGTATTTGGGAGAATCGTACAGTCGTACTTATGCTCTGCCGCGCATTTATATCCTTATATAAATGTATTAAAATTTGTTTGCGAAGCAAACAAAAAAGAATTGCGTAGCAATCCTCGGGGGTTGGCGAGCAGGGGTCGGAGCCCCCTAGTATGTAAAAAAACATGAATGAATAGCAAATAAAACTGCAGTAATGTACAGTGCAAAAAATAAACAAGAGACCACCCAGAATGACTTTTGATCTAATGATCAAATTTTCACGTTCCAGGAGACAATTTTAAAGGATTTCGTGGGTGACCTTAAATATGCTAATTAGTTAGTGTAGACAATATTTTAAGTTATGAAATCAGACACAAAAAGGTACTTTCCCTGAATAAATATACCTTTTTCAACGGATTCGGATTTCTGACCCCCAAAATATATGGGGTTGCCACAATCTGTGAAATATGGTCCCCACAGTCAGTCTCTGTCCAAAGTTTGGGCCCCTTAATGCTAATTTAATTTTTTGCGTTATTCACCATATCTCGAGAAATTTTTAAGTGAAAATTTGAAAAATTTTTGGGCACAACTATAAAATTCGTATATTGAAAGAAAATTCCATGAAAAATATAACATTTAGATAATATTTTTTATTTTTCATTATTCTATTTAATATTCGTCGAAATATTTTGAATTATAAGGTATAACATATTTTACGTCCTTTTGAAGAATGTAATTTCACATGGCATGTGATGAGTTTCTGAGATATCCAATTTCAAAAATACTGCTTCTTTAAAATTTTAAAATATTCTGGTAGTTTTTACCATACTTTTTTCTGTGGAGACTCAATATTAGTTTTAACCGGCAAAAAATTAAAACAATTTTTTTTCTCCATGAAAAATATAATGTTTGGATGGCTAAAATAGCATGCAATATTGCAGAAAAACATTCTTTATATATTTATTTCCATTTCATTTATATTTTGAGTTTTTTTATATTTTATTATAATTTTGCTAAAATATCTTTAAACACAAACATTTTACCTAATAAGAAACTACCCGTTAATGTCAACCATCCTATCTTTCTTAAAGCTTCAGGATATTAGAAAAGGAAACAGCTTGTTTTTATTTTAAATTTGCATATTTCATAAACTAGTTTTATATTTTATCCTTATTATAAGTGACTAGTACAAATTTTCAGTTTCCTGGCATACGGATAACTGATGATGATTTTAAATTAAATATGTTCCTCGCTGTTAAATTCAGATGTTCTGTGTTGTTATAGTAATTCACTAAAATAACAGCATTAGCATATAAATTAGAATCTAAAATGTCTTGAAAAATAATGAAAATTTTAGGATGACAAATGAGCAAGCTTATAAATTTCTATGAGAACTTAGAATATTTAAAAAAATTATTAAAGAGCAACTTTATTTAAGTAAAATTAAATTATCTTTTTATTTCCTATTTCATATATTGTTTTAACGAAAATCTTATTTACTATAAATGCTTTCCTATTAAATTGTATATTGCTAATAAAAGGCTTTATTTAATTTCCTTAATATAAAAATAGTTAAAAATTTATTATCTGTTAATTAAAAATATACATTTCCTCATTAATAATATACATTTCTTAATTAATAATATACAAAATTTGGGAATAAAATGTTTAGCATACATTCATCAAAACTCATTAAACTTAATAATTGGAGCTAAGAATCAAAATCAGTTTGTTTGATTACGAGTTAGGATGTTTTCACTAATTTATCATCATATTAATACGTACAACGTAATTAGGGATAAATTAGTTAAATTCAAAGGCTAAAATTAATTAAATTAAAAATTCAAAGCAGAGAATAATCAGAATGGAATGAAACAATTTAACTCCTAAAATATTAGCAAGAGTTTATAATATAAATATTATAGTGATTTCAAATGGGGATGAATAGGTTTTAAATTCCAAAAATTAAATAAGAGAGGAAAATAAAATTCATTAGGTGGAACGTAGTATATTGCTATTCTAGTATTGACTCCAATGATGCTTAATTATTTTTCGCAATAGACACTTTTGGTAAATTAGTATGTTTGGTACCAATTAAAACTGTATTAATATAGGGAAGTTTTAATGCAGATATTGTGGAAAAAAGTGTTTTATGGGTCCTTGAAATGAATAAGTAGCAGATAAAAACGCTTAATTGTTCTAAATTTTGATAGTCAAGAGTTGGCTTCGAGCAGTAACATCGTTCCAAAAGATACTGAACACAGCTAAACGTAATTTTGATGAGATGGGAGACTACTATAAGTGCGTTACTTAATCTAATAATGTTAAACTACCATCAAAGATAAAAAAGTAATAATTAATAAAGACAATTAAATAACTTTAGCTTTTGTTTTAAAAGTGTCGGTATGTGTATTTCAGATGCTTGCATAAATTCGTATCGTCCGTTGTCCAGTACTGATTTATTGATAGTTTAATTTTCTTTCAAGAAATAGAGAGAGAAAGAGCTAAATAAGGACAAAAGAGAAAGTGCAGGACAACATCATTTTCAGGATATTCGCTTATAGATAATAAAATTTTGAACGTACCTTTAAATCTAACGCATACCCTTCAAAAGAGAACAGTGTTAACGCATGTGCATTGCTGAAACAGTTCTCTCAGTTTTCAAGACTAAAAGTATGTTATAAAACCGTACCTTTACAAAGATAATCAAATCGTTCCCGGCAAAAAGAATAATTTCAGATTTATAAGCAGCTATAAAACTTTTAGATATTTGATTCATCAGTGACTGCTTACCATTTTTCTTAATTTACATCTAAAATCTTATGTTATATGTAATTGATTAGAAAAATTATAACAATTGCAAAAATAAATCTTTCAAAAACCAACAGTCAAATATGAATAAATTTTACGCTTGATTTGATAGCTTTATTTTATTTTTTATGTTATATTAAATAAAATGTAGGAACGAGAATAAATAGAATCAAATAAATAATGGAGCAGTAAAGGAAAATTTAATCTATAGATTTCTTAAGTTCAAATTATTAGAAAATAAATTGCCAGTAAAAATTTTATTCATCTGAAATAAATATAAATCATACAATTTTGCACATTTTATAGAACAGTAATTTTAAGGAATTTTTTAATTAATATTCTTATGTTAACACATGAAATACCTTATTTTTAAAGATGAAATGTAAAAGAATAAGACTCTTCATATATTTTTTTTCTCCAATGCCCACCTGGGGATTGACTTACGTCATACAGGCATCTGAAGAGCAGATTTGTGGGCCATTCTTTCAGGGGCACCTAATTAGGTGGGCCAACGTTACTCCCACAGTAAGGACAGGTAGTACATAGAAGGAAAGAACATCTATGCCTAACCCGGGATTCGAACCCAGAACCTTTCTGATGCAAGAGCAGTTCCTTAACCCCTGCACAGGCCGGTCGGCCGACTCTTCATATTGACTTGTAACAAAAAATTTGACAAAAATTATTACGTACCTTTTACTGCAAATCGAACTCCCAAAAACATATTTCATTGTACAAAAATGTAACTTAATTTCTATAATAGTTATACGTTTAAATAAAGTATTTTTTGAAGTAAAATGTACAATTTCCAAAATTTACAATGCTTGATAACAATATTAAATTTTTATTAATATCATTATTTACAACATTATATATTTTAATTTATTATACGCAACCAATAAAATCAAATAGTTTGATAAGACACAGTGTGTATATAACTTGGTGATGACAACCGACGCAAAAAAAAACAAGCAGCCCCAAAAATATAATTTAATTTTATTTTCGAAATCAAATTTTAATTTTTAAGTAACTGTTATTTGCTTCTACCTGAAAGCAAGTAAACTGATCGAAGTAAACAAATTATGTAAAAATGTATTTCTTGTAGTGAAAACAGATTTTGCTATTATTGATTTTGCATATAATTTTGAATATCTTCCGCTTACTTAGCATACAAATGCAGCAAGAAAATTTTATGTTTCTAAACTCTTTTATGTTCACGTTTTTGAAAAAAAGTGCTATTATTAATTATGCATACAGTTTTAAATATTCTCTGGTCATTCTGGTTACTTTACAGACAAATGAAGCCAGAAAATTTTATGTTTCTAAACTCTTTTTTGTTTATTTTTTGAACAGATGTGCTTAGTAATGGTTGTATTTATGATCAGTTTAAAAACGTATTAGTTTGCTTCAATAGCTGCTTTTATATCATGATGATGAATTTTAAAACCTTTACATAGATCTGCCACGAAGATAAGTTAAAATACATTATTATATGCAGAGAATAGAACAAACAGAGAGTACATTAATATGTGCAGTGTGCCCCCCCCTTTAACTAAATGAATTCAGAATTAAAATTTTAAGAAACAAAGGATGATAGAGGATGGCATGTCTATTATGAAAACGATGCAAATTTTAGGCAGAATTTTTTCATTTAATTGCAAGCGTTTCCCTCAGATGGCGCTGTATGGTGTTCAGATTTGACCATTGGTCCGTAATACCTTGTAGTACCATAAACACTCGTTGTCCAATAGAATACAAGGTTCCAACCTCTTAATCCAGCAAGGCAACCTCTCTTCATGTTTTAATGCTAGTACTGCTAGCTTTATAGTCATCGATTGTTTTAAGCGTCATCTGTAACAGCTTTTGTAACTAAATTCCAAAATTTCTGTATTTTTCACAACAAATGAGATATTTGGTTCATTCCTCTATCCCTCTCTTTATGAGAGTTTTTAATTTTGAAATTATTCAGTCATCCGCTGGGTATCATGTACGCTTATTCTTATGCTTCTTCACAAAATTCAACAATGATATAGTAGTATTATACATTTTTCTGCAAGATTTTTGAAATGATATTGATCTATTATCTAAATAGATATAGATCAATTTTAGCTATTATTTTCGTCTTGCATTATATATTTTTTTCAATTAAGTGGTCTTACTGAAGATATTTATATTGAAGTATTAAATTATGAAATTATAATTTTGAAAAATACCAAAAACAAAATAATTTTTTTAATATTTTTTTATCAAATAATAACATTATTCTTATCAAAAGCACAAATGTTCCAGACAAACAACTTTAATTGGATTAGATTTCTGTTTTTAATAGAAACAATTGTATTGTTCAGTTTCAATATCTGAAAAAAAGATGAGTTGAATACATAATAGTTTTAATTTTTTTTCTGAAATTAATAAAATTTTAAAATAATAAATTAATAAAATTTTTATTAGCTCTTATTTTAATTTTTTAAAGACATTTTTTCCTATTTTCCAAGTTTTGCCTAAATAACAGTGAACTAGCTTTGTATCTGCACTTCTAAATTAGTACGTTATTAAATAATACTTATATAGGTTTAAATATAGTTTCTTTAACATAAATGAAAATTATATAATAAATTTGTATATTTGAAAGTACTGAAGGTTTTTAGCATGGTCTTAATAATTAGAATTACTAAAAATTTTGAAAAATACATTAAAAAAGCTTTTCTACCCAACTTCTGGTATGTATATGTCTCATCTATATCAATGTAAATATTTTTCCTAATATTTCTGCCACTTAAAATAGTTTAAACATGGTCCAGTTTAAAAGACAATACTGATTTTTTGCAGTTAAGGATTCATACAGATCTGCACTTTCACGAAAAAATAGTAATTTCGTCTTTTTTAAAATCATAATAGAAATTATCCTGGAATAATTTAATTTTCAAGGACTATATGAGAAATATAAATGTCTTACTTCAATAAAAAAAATATATTTATTAATTTTTGAATGTATAGATTTTTTTTTTACTTTTAGCTCCAAGTGCAGATGTAAAACTTAATGCACTTGTAACCATGCTAGTCTTCAGAAGCAAGATAAATACTATAAGTTGTTGATAAGAATTAATATTTTTCATCCTGAAATAGACATTATAAGTATAATTATTATATTAACATAAGTATAACTCGTAGGAATTATTTTTGTAATTTTTTTTACCGTGTTATAAAATATTTTAAGTAAACTATAAAACGGGTAAACATATTCACAATTAAATAATTAAAAGAAATAGAAAGACATATGTTACTTAATATAAATGTGATACAAAACAACATAATACTAAATACGTTTTGTTTAATACATGATCTGATTCTCATATTTCTATTTTGCTTAAACTGATGGAAAGAATGGTTATCATAAAACAATAATATTTGTACATTAAACCTTAATATCCAGCAGTTACGTTGTGAATCCAATAACTTGTTAAATTTAAACATGAATTATTTCAAGTTAAACATTTGGATCATGTAATTAAATTTAATAAGTAGATGCTAAGAAATGATTCAACTTTTAACTTTATAGAAAATGCAGAAAAGTTGAACTGTATTATGTTCCAAAACGATTTACTGAGTATCTACATCATGCAAAGATTTCATTAAACCAAAATAACTGAAAATAGTACTGATATTTATTTGGATATAAAATTATCTATTCATGTTCAAAAAAAAAACTGATATTTAAAGGTACTGATATTTAACCTAAGGAATATACATTCATATTAATGAAACAAGATTACAGAGCATCAAAACAGTCTGATGCGACAAGGGTTAAAAGAATTTCAGTGTTATCGAGATTAAAAGCATGTAACAAAAAATATGCTGTATTAGTTATCGAATTCTTGATGCAGGATATTTTCCCTGAATTTAAATTTTAAAGCGTGTCTGATTTGTCGAATGGTTGCATTGGTAAGATATGTGGTAATACTAATTGGATCTTCCAATGACTTTGAAATCAAAATATGAAACATTAATTCTGTGGCAAACGGAAGAAAAAAACTCTAGAGTAATAAGTCCACTCTAAGGATTAGAAAAAGAGAGGCATTTGAAGTGAACTACTTATTCTATCTTTGTAATTTTTGAAGTAAGCATGCATTAGTCATTTCACATTTCTTAATATTCTGAATAAAAGTCTTAAAACATTCTAAACTTTGAAAACTAGGAATTTTTTCTTTGTAAAACTAAACATTGTCATAACATTTAGATTAAAAAAAAGTGATCGAAACTAAAGTGTCTCTGTCCTAAACTATATTAAATAATAATTATCACACTAGAAACAAACAGAAATTGATTTCTAAACTTCTGTTAGCTGTTGTCGCTTCCCAAATATGTTAACCAATAAATTAAATTGATGATTATGAATATAACAGGAAATATAACTCTTGAAGCTTTGTCCACTTTGCTCACACTGTTCAATTGGAAATGAGGCATTGAACCTCGGCGATGTATATAAGATTTTCTTCTTTCTTGTAGTGCTTCTTTTAAAGAGAATCGTCCATTTCTTGGAAAATCATTCGAAGATTCGGAAGTGGATACTTCAGGAATTTGCCTTGAGTTACTTTGTCGTGCGTTCAACAATGCCGAGTCTGGTTCTTCAGTTGGTTTCATTTCTTCAGTGCAAAAAATGGTTATCTGAAAATAAAAATATATGCTGGATATCAAAATTAAACCTAATAGGCTTCTAGAACATTCAAATTAATGGCAATGATGCAAGATTAAACATAGAACTAAAGTATTTATTACTTTTAAACATTTTTATGCACAAACAAGGATTCTTTTAGAATAAAGCCCTAGAATAAGAAAACCTATTGCATTTTTTTTAAAAGAAGTAATCAAATGTTCAAATTCTTTATTTTATTTTAATGATCCCGCCTCCTCGCATGATTCCACAACATTCAAAGTTTTTTTTCCTATTATTGTATGTTATTATTACAAAATTTCATGCATCCATATTGTACTTAGAATGTAACGTGTAATCATTACTTTTGACAAAAAAGGGCCTTTTGTTTCAGTCATTAACTGTAAATGTCCAAAATCCTCTGGTCCTAGCTGATAGGGTTGTCACAGAGTTGAAATAGCGTGCTCATTTGTGATGAAAACTGGGAGTTTAAATGTTAATAAAACCTATACTCTGAAATAATATCAAATTGGGGATGTTATATTTTAGACTGAATTGCTTTGTTGACCAAATAAAAAGTTACTTTAAAACCTTTTTTAGAACGAATTCATTAGTTATTGAGCATTAACTGGATTTTCTTAAGTTATATTTCTATTTTAAAATTACTGACTTAAAATCGAAAGTAAAAAATTCAATTGTTTAATCATAAATACTTTGCTTTCTGAATTTCAAAACTCCTGATATCACATGAAGAACTTTGTCAGATAAATTGTTTAAAAAAATTCTGTGCCAGTTAACCAGTTTTATTCAACCTCGCATGGAAAAAAATTCTGGTAAAACTGCCGTGCAGTATGGTAATGACATTTCGCCTGAAAAAAAAAAAAAAAACGTAACTCTGGCCAATAAAACCAATATAAACGGTATATAAAATGTTCACATGGTAATGGTTTCCGTTCATATTTTAACTGTTTATCTGAATTTCTGGTCTTCAAAATTATAGTTCTTATTACCACACTTTTTGTAAAACATACAAAACTGAAAAGTTAATTTAACGGTTTAACGGTCAACCGAATAAACGGTTTTATTACCATTCTCTAAAGTAGTGTTTCCTAGCTTATGACAAGGACTGCGCGATATTAGAAATTATATATCGTGATGCATCGTCAGTTTTGCATCGCGATATAGCGATGCATCGCGATATAGCGATGTATCGCGATATAGTATTTTTGAATTTCATTTACTTGTAAGGCACAGAAAGTCAGATTTCTATCAAAACTTCATACTCAGATTGATTTAAATCAATTTATAATGTTGAAGATAGATATGCTTTGCTTAAGAAAGATATTAAATAAATTGACTACAATGTACAAATCTTACTTAAAATATTTATTTAAATGTTTGTTTAGAAATTCATAATACGCCTAAAACAAAGTGTTAAAAACTTTTTTTAAAGCGTTTTTTACAAATTAATATTTTCTTGTACTATTATGCATAAATAATTACATAATTATTAAGTTCGATCGTAATGTTCAATTTCTAAATGAAACGTTAAAAATTATT
>NC_092214.1:82920480-82945557 GCF_043381705.1 Parasteatoda tepidariorum
AGGAACATGCGATATAACGATATGTGTTCTCAAAACTCTGATTCTGATTCTACAGCTCACCAATCAAGGCCATTTCAACATAACGAAACGAACATCGTCTTCCACAGCGCGAGTCGACATCGGAACATAAGAGAAGAGTCTTATATCGCTATATCGTTATCTTATATCCTTGCGTGTCTTATATCGCTATATCGTTTTGCGCTCGTTGTCTTTGCTCGATGGCTTAAATCAGATTTCTGATGCATCGCCTTGAATGAAAGTCGCTGTATCGTCTTGCCGATATATGCGTTAAATCGATATCTCTCGATACATCGATTTATAGCCCAGTCCTACTTATGACTTTTGTGTACCCTTTCTAAATTTTTCGTAACGCTGTGTAGCACTAATTAAAATATAAATGCATTTTTTAAAAAATATTTTTATTTTTATAAACGCATTTTTGTTATTAACTGTTAACTCTGTAAAAAATAGCCAATAGAAAAATACGTTGCAGTAAATTTTTGTAGCTAGCCTTGTTTCTAAATAAAAAATATTTGAAATTTTCGTTTGTTGTAAGATATTTCGCATAAGAACGCTTACCCCCTCTAAACTGTTCCCGTATCCCTGGGGGTACGCGTACCACACTTTGGGAAACACTGCTCTAAAGTGTGATAAAATTATCAATTGTTAAAAAATATACACCAAATTTTAACACATAAAGCAATATTTTATTGTTAATTTTATCAAAATCATTACCAACCGAATTTGGAAAAAAATACTGAGCTTTTTGGTGTTCTCGAAGTGCCAGAAACATATTAAATTTTAACATATTCTGGTAGTTTTGACCATACTTTTTTTCTCAGTGTGATAATTTTTCTGTAATTCGTTCGACAGATCCCTATTTTGTCCTGAATTCTAACAGTGATTTTTAGTGTTAAAACACAGGTGCATAGCAGGATTTTAGATAGTATAAAGGTCATAATTATGCAAAAGAAAATTAACTTGATTCTTCTTTTAAACACTTAATTTTTAAATGCTAATATTTATTATTATTTAGAAGTATGGTTATTATAATCAAAATTCTACAACTTATAAGGCGAAATTCAAGAGTGGAAAACAGTCAATTGGAAAAAAAAATTAAGTGTTGCTTAGCAAATTTGAGAAAAATCGCTAACAGTCAGTATCACTTTAACAATCTCCATTTTCGTTCTTTCACTGCAAATATTTGTTTTAAAAGACGATTTTGATGACAACATTCTCTTCAAACAGTGTCAACATATTCTATAAGCAATTATAATATTTTGATGGTGTTGAGAATGTTCATTCATTTTGATTTTAAACCATGGAAAGCATGTTAAAAGCTTTACTTATCTAATGAAGATTGGATGCATGTAAAAAATTTCTTTTAGTATGTAAAAATGCAGAAATAAACAAAAATATGTAAATTTAAAATATACTTGAATACATTTAAAAATTTATTTATTTTCTCATTTGTTCGAATTATCCATTTTTGAACTACAAGTATGAATTAAGATGGGAGTTGCATGAAATCTACATCATATATTTTACCATTTGTTAATCTCGCTTATTTTCCCCATAATAACAACTAATGATGGATACTTCTCTGCTTTGTCGCCAAGTTACTCACAACTTCTTCTTTAGCAGCATTACAGCCCAGTGTAGGCCAAAGCAATCTCAGTCTGCTTCTTCTAGACCAGTGTTTCCCAACGTGGGGCCAACGCCCCACCGGGAGGCAATTTGATTGTAAAGGGGGGCAATTCAAAAATGGACTCGACATGAGTTTAAACCTTTTGCTCTGGGTCATTTAAATGCAATGCGAGATTTCAGTGAAAAAATCGAAAGAAAGAAGCTAATTCTTAAATAATTGCTGTCAATAAATATTATGTGACTTAGGGATTTTTTAAGCGACAATCCTGAAATGAAGTATCTGTTTACAGTCGATGGTAAAGCATTTGTGAGTTATTTTGCCAATATCTTTGAAAAACTGAATATATTAAATAAGAAACTTCAAGGAACAAATAAAACTCTTGTTGATGCAAAGGCGAAGATATTTGGCTGCATTACCCTTATTGAGTTATGTCAGAAATATACTAACAACAAAAACTTTGAACAGTTTCATTGGCTCCAAAAATGTGCAGTAAATGATACCGCTTTACTTGTTATTGTCTATCATCTGAGAATTCTATCGGCTGATTTAAAAGAAAGATATTCTGATTTAAAACAAATTTATTTTCCAACATGGATGTTGCAGTCCATGTTAGTTGATTTGTCTGATATATCAAATATATCAAAAAGAACTTGCAGAAATGCAAAATGATGAGTCATTTAAAACTTTATTTAATATGAAAGGAGTGATGGCATGGCTTCGTGAGGAAACAGAAAACAAATACCCAAATTCAATCAAATGTGCAAGAAAACTATTGTTACTGATTCCATCTTCATATTTAACTGAATGTGGATTTAGTGCTGTAAATGATTTTATTGGTAGAAAAAAAAAGAAATCGTCTGGATATAGCACAACGGGGAGACTTGAGACTGAAGCTAGCCAAATTGGAACCTAAGATAAAATCTACGTGCAGCAAGCATCAAGGGCAAGAATCTCACTAAATTAAAATATTAAATTATTATAGAAAAATCTTTATTAGAATTATTTCGAATTTGAATTTTAGTTTTTCATTATATGTTCTGAAAATTTACTTACTTTGTTTCGCTAACAATTTCCTAAGTTTCTTAAGTGAACAATTCGATTTTTTAATATTAAAAATTATGTATATGTTACATAGGGGGCATAAGAATTTTAGAAAGGCTTTAGGTGGGGCATGGTACAAAAAAGGTTGGGAAACATTGTTCTAGACAGTTCGACTTGTAGCTAGATTTTCCCATGTATTCACTCCCAATAATTTTAAGACCTTTTCCACACGTACAATCCGGTCTCCCTTTCTTCCTTGTACCCTCAATCTTTGAAAATATAAATTTTTTAGATGGATCAGAAAACATGTCCCAGCCATCAGATCTTGCATGACTTAATTACTCTAAAAATGTTCTATATTTATTATACACTTCATGGTTAAATAAACATGTATTATTTTATTTCACTGCTCCAAACAAATGACCGAGGAATTTTTCCTTCAAAAGCCAGTAATATATTTTCATTTGCTTTAATTACCACCCAAGTCCTGATGCCATACCATTTAATCAGTCTAGTTAATATAAACTTACAGAATAGATGTTAGAATAACAGAGTAATAGATGTCACATAATTGCTATTGATAGTTAGAATAATAGTTGTTACATAATAGATGTTGATATTTAGAATAATACATGCTATACAATAGATGTTAATAGATGTTACTTTAGACTGACGAACCAATTCAAATCTAAATTTATCTCCTTAAGTCAATCACTACAGCATTTCTAAATGTCCTTTATTCTAGAAGTTAAGTTTTCTGAAAGGAAAAACACGACTGAATTGTTTAATAGAAACCCGAATTTCAAAATATTTTCGCATTAAGTTATTTTTGAACTGTTTTTTTTTAATTTGTTGCGATGATAGCATAAATATCAACGCAACAAATAAACAAATTTTTGAATTGAATATATTGTTGAATTCAAAACTTATTTCTTAAATTTAGGTTTTTTTTCTAAATTATTTAGTAAAAAGCTTTATTTAATGTTCACTCTTTTCTCCTTCTTTTCAGAAAAGAACTAATATTTATCACATTTGCCTGCCTTTTTACTTTAGAAAGAATTTATAGTAACATTCCTTTGAAATTTTTTTAATGCAAAAATCACCGAAATTAAATACTGGCACTTTGATCTAGACTACCAATGCAACTACATATTTAACAAAGATCTACTAAAATGTTCTGTTAAAAACTCTATTAGTATCAATATAATAATCAAGCTGGAAACAGTGATAAATGCCATGCTGTCTATCTAAAGAACTTCCTTTTCCACTTGGTGACTATGGTTACGAGATTGCACTACAGTCCCTGGCCAAATTATTAGACGCACTATAAGATTCTATGCGAAATCTTAATTATCAGGTGATACTATACAGCATCTCACGCGTCTGAAACCGGTTTACACTTGTTTATGTTCATGCATCACTTGGTTACGCAATACACAAAAAATAAATACAAATGGGAAATATATAAAAATCTCCTTAATGAAAACCCATTACATGTATGTTTAAATATAAAAGTATTGCATATAAACTCGTGCAAAACATGTCATTAATAAAACGCTACAGTGCGTCTAATAATTTGGTCTAATTATTATAACATACTAACATAATAAATATTCTATATTTATATAATCTATCGTCGAATTTATATTATATATCGTCTAATATAACCCATTGATACACGAGCGTAAACAAATGCAAACCGGTTTCAGTCTCGTAAAAACAATAAAGCTGTATAGTATCACCTTATAGTTGAGATTTTGCATCGAATCTTATAGTGCGTCTAGTAATTTGGCCAGATAGGGGTGTGATGCTGAAACTTAAGACAAATTTGACACGGAAAAAAGTATTAAAAGCTCCCTTTCTAAAATTTTCCCACACAAGCAGTCAACCTCCGTTCTTTAGATATACATGCTGTAATGGTGAATCCGAATGTTCCTTTTACCTTTGCCGAATCTGTGGAACTAAAAGTTACAACAGGTTTTTGGGCTTTTGGCATTTCTTCTTCATCTCCAGAGAATTCGGATGGAGGAAAATAGTATTCTCCACTTCCTACTTTTGTGAAATGATGAACAATAGCAAATTGTATTATAGTTGCAAAAATGAAGCCAAAGCTCATTGCTACATAATAGTCCAGGGCTGTGCAGTATGGTACTTTAGGCAAATTATTCCTACATTCCAGTCCCAGAAATGTCATTGTTAATACAGTAGTAACACCTGCAAGAAAAAAATATAATATTTCAGAATATTATGCGGATTTGTACACTGTTAGAATTTTCATTTGAAAATTATGATAAAATAACTGTCTGTCCATCCGATTAACCGCAACGTTTTAAGGTAAAGAACATATTTTATCTTTATGGTTTTGTAACCATTTACAAATAGTATGGTTATAAAACCATAAACACGATACAATACGGTTTTTTAACCATTTCCAACTATCACTTTTCAAAAACGTATTTAAATAGTCATAGAAGCTCAGCTTTTCGTAAGATAATGAGCATTGGAGAGGACACTAGAAATTCTTCGTGTGTTAAAGGGAAATATTGTGTTACCGATACTGGGACTCGAACCCCAGTTCTGCCGGTCACGAGATTGACAGATTAGCCCGCTCACCTATGATAAGTACGTAGTTGCATAGAACTAAATGGCTTGATTAGGTGGTCCTAGTTGGTGCGATTAAATTCTGGATGTTTAACCGTATTAGGTGAAAGCAGTTTGTCATTTAACCATTTTTTCCGAGAAATTTCTATGATTGTATAGGTGTAGTGTTTGACTTTAAAGGCAATAGCATTGAATAGTAAAAGTTATTTAAAAAATTATTTTGCCGCAGCCCTGATAGCAAAATTAATCAGCCATTGTTTTAATAGCATTACACCACAAATCCTGAAAAATCGGAAAATAATGAAGCTATAAATAAGTGAAAAAGAATTAATTTTCATTTTTTTATTTTATTTTTAGTGTTTAAAATAATTCGTAATATTAAATAATTCATAAAATTAAATTTTTAAATAGTACGTGCAAAACAAGAATGAGAAGAAAATTCCCGGAGAAGAATTCCACATTTGCTAATAGTTAATACCGTATTATTAAAATTGAAATATTTCTTATTCTGATTGTTTTTAATAGATTCAAGTATAATTGAAAAATGGAAAAGAATCCCTAATTTTTGTTTTATCACTGAAAAATCCCTTGATTAAAGCTATTAAAAGGAATCGGTAGGGAATATACCAATAATGCTACCTTTTTTGATGAAAGCTTCTCAGCATCTAAACAAGATATTGCTTTAGGTTTTTTGTCACAGAATATTTACATCTACATGTTTAAACTGTGATAATTGCTAATTCATATCATTGGGAGAACATTTTTTTAAAAAATTATGAACTGAGAACTTTTTCTTTTTAAAAAATTTCATCAAAATTCTTTCATTACTCAAGACGTATTCCAGTTAACGCTAAAACATTATCACAGCATACTACTGATATAATCTAAAAGTATCCCCAAAAAATTACAAAGTGAAAACATAAGTAGTTTCTTTGAAAAGGTACATCGAAAAAGATCAGTTTTCGCATTATTGATATATGTCCTACCGACTCTTCTTAAGACTGTGTGGACAAAACAGTTTCCATAATATTTCTGCATAACATAGTAAATAACACCAGAGTACTTTTACTGCATAGTTATCTCTTTGTATTAGGTAATATTGATCATGAGTCATACTTCTCAAAAAAGTGTCCGAAAATTGCTGCTTAATTTGATGTAGTGCTTATTTTTAACGTAAAAATCAAAAAAGAAATAATTTTAATTTCTAGGAATAAAATATTTAGCAATGAAAGCTTATAATACAGTGAGAAGTCAAATTAAAAAAATTTAATTTTTAAAGCATAGATAAAGCATTTTATTCCAAAATCAAACAGAATAATTTTTTCAAATGAAAAAAAAATCTTCATTTCCAAGTTGGTTCGGTAATAGTTTGAGTCAGCATGAGCTGCAATAGTTCGGAACAACAGTTTTAAAAACAAAACATGAGTTTAGGAAGTAAAATATATTTTCATTTCGCGATCTTTATCCTTTCTTATCACATCAAAGGTAGGATCACAGTATGAATTAAAAAATTAATAGAATTATTATAGAATAATTCCATTGATAAAACAAAAAAATAATAAAATTATAGAATTGCTTGTCGAATTAAAAAGCAAACTTACTCAAGCAAGTTAACCCTGTAAAATATTTTAAAAAAATCTAGTTACTTTTATCATGAAATTTATAAAAAGTGTTACAAATTTGGAAAGGTGAAAAAAAATAGTTCATTAATTGAAAACATTTAAAATGTTCGATAAAAAATTTTTTTTGTTTAAATCCGAAGTTTTGTTCATAAAAATATATAAAAATAAATATACTCATCTGTCTCATTAAAAAGCAATATAACTTAAGTTTTTCCAGAAAAATATTCGAAAATCTCTAGTTACGTTTATCATTAAAAGAAATGTTACGAATTTGGAAAAGAGGAAAAATATAAGTTCGGTGATTAAAAGCATTTAAAATGTTTGGTTAGAATGAAATGTTTTGTTTAAATTAGACGTTTTGTAAGAAATCGAATTATTTGTCTAATTAAAAAGCAAACTAACTCAAATAAGTTTACCAAGAAAAAATATTTAAAAAAAATCTAGATACCTTTATCATGAAATTTAGAAGGAGTGTTACAAATTCAGAAAAGTGTAGGAAAAAATAGTTTCCTGAAATATTTGATAAAAATGAAACTTTTTATTTAAATTAGACGTTTTGTTCAAATAAACCAGTTTTAAATGCCTGTTATGGGCGCAATTCCTTCAAATATTTCACCCTTTCATTTTCTTCTATAGAGCTTAAAAGAATGTCCTCAGCTCTTTAGCAGATTTTGCGTAATACTTATTAGTAGATACTTTATAACAAAAATAGTTTTCAGAAACAAGTAGTCATTAATAATTTTGAATGCATTATTAAAGCTACATAATTCTTTCTAAGTCGTATTTTTCGCGATTTAATGCTTTAAACAATGACTTTAAGCATGGGTTTAATTCCTCTTTGATTCCTAACGTATAACAATCAGAGTAACAAACACGGGGTATTGGAATACGTTCAAACTATTAACTAATTTAAAATCCACCCAATTTTTTTTATTTCATTGAATAAATAAAATATCATGAAGATAAAATTGACTAATTTTGTGAGGCAGGCATGAAGTAATAAAGACATGGATCATCCAGAAAATTGGGTTAACTATATCCTTCTTTTAATTCTTACATTCTTTAAAAAGATAAACCGTATCATGTCATTTTTATCATGTCCTGGTACTTGGTTCTATTGCTTTACATGAAGTTGAATGTTTCCCATTAATCGTTGATTGATTGTAAAAATGGCTTGTAAACAGTTTCTTGCTGATGCTATATTTTCTAAAGCTAATGATGTCAAATTCAATAAAATTTTATGAACTTTTACCATTTTATTAGATAATAGATAATAGACTTTTTAGACTTTTTACTTTTTTGACATTTTATTAGATAATTGACTTGGTTGTACCTAAAGCAACTCTATCTGCAGTAGCTTCTCGATTAATCCAAAAGGCAACCCAAGATAGTACTACTAGCATAGTACAAGGGGCATAGACTTCGATAATGAAGTATCCCATATGACGTTTTAAATGAAAGCTCACCATCAAAACTGAAAAAGGCCCTGCAAATAAAAATTTTGTTTTACATAGTATTGTATTGTTAAATTCAAACAGGCAACTTTACATTTCATGCATTAGTCGACAGAGTTATTAAATGAATCTCAAGAAACTCATTTTATATTGGTTCTTGTCTTGCATTGATAACAGTGCTAAATTAAAACACTCCCGATGGTAGTTAGCTCATAGGTTTCCTCCATATAGCTTGATTATAGGAGGTTTCCCAAAAGTGTACCACTCGGAAAACACACCATGAATGTGTCGTGTCGCAATGCTTGCTATCGAATCCGTTTGTTTTTTGATTTGTATAAAGAGTTATAAGCACTCACGTCTGTTATGTCAAACAAGAATGTTACAGAGCAAGTAGAAAAGTCAGTATGTCTGCTTGCAACTTGAAAAGCCACAATAGTGGTGCGTGTGTGGAAGAAATTGGCAAATAAAAATTGCACAGCTGGCTCTAAACGTGATCACTAACTCAGATAATATAATGCTAACAAACATCAAAATTTCTAACAAAGATGAAAATATGTCGAAACGAATGCAAGCCAAATAATACAGGGGTTAACACGAATTTGGACGCATTTTAACTAGTGTCAAATTTAGCAATTGCATAAAGGAATGGTTTGGTATGTTATTAGAATCATAAATAATCCCTGTAGATTTAATATTTTATGAGCCTTAACTTATAAACTTTACTTAGCAGTAAGAAGTGACTGTAACTACTTAACAGTAGCTGCGCGATGACACCATTTTGCATGCATGTAAAAGATAAAGACTTATTCTACTGTGCATTAGAAAACATGCAGTTCAGCTGAAAATTACATTTTTACGTGGTGATTTTGATTCAACACTCTATATCCATATATCTAGCTCGTACTGCATTCTACATCTAGTGCAAATTACACTGACCAATTACACTGATTACACTGAATTACACTGAATTACACTGATTACTGCAAATTACACTGAAATTACACTGTGCAAATTACATGTTCCTTGTAAGCAGGTGACCATGCTCATATTATAAGACATCTTTGTCGATCTTCAAAATTTCAACAATCTTACAAAAGTCTTTAAAAAAACAAGAGGGCTGTTCGATCCATTACTTGCTTCTCAATTTGAATTTTTATATTTTAAATTTTTTTAACTATTTCGGTATTTAAAAACTTTTATTAACGCATTTTCCTTTTTTATTCTAACTCTTTTGAGCAGTAGTGAATTATTTTCTTAACATAACCCTTGAATATTTGTTAATTTAAGTATTTGAAAATAGCAACGCTAATTTAAGCAAGAACGTTAATTTCAGGGTATTTATTCTCCTATAAATTATGTGGTTTGCATTACATTTAAATCATTGTATCAGCATTTTCTTAATGGTACTGCTAAAATTACTTTTTTATCATCACATTTAGAGTTTTTGAAATTGAGAGATTTTGCTGCATACGAAAATGTAAAAGCATTGATAAATGCTTTTAACATCAAAATAAAACTACTAAAGAGTGTAAAAAGCTTTTTTTATTCATATGGTAACACAATTAAATGGAATTAATCACGGGAAATAAAGCTGTCCATCTTTACTTATGACAACATTTAAAAGAAGGATCAGGAATAAAAGAGTTGTCAAAAAGTTTTAAGAAATATTTTTCAACTTTGAGAGATGCATTAGGCGCCAAGTTTCCGGCTCTCTTTGACAAAACATCCTTTGCAAACGGCGTTAAGGTGACTATAAAGTTTCGTTCAAATAAATGTTTTAAACTGAAATCCATCACATCTAATAAATAAAATTAAGCCCATGAAATACACTTTGACTAATTATTTGCACAGGAGTTAACATAGAGGCAGTTTAAAGTTTCAAAATGCATTTAACTAGCCTAAAAACCGTTTATAACGCATTTTACTATTTTTGGTGACAATGCTAAAGCAATAGTATAGATATGCAAAAAAGAAGCATGCTTTTGATTTAGTAATAATTTACATATTTTTTCCCACAATCTATCAAAAGCCGACAACATTTCTCTAGATTATAACTCTTACAAGTTTTTAAGATTATTAGTAATTTTTTTTAACTATTTAGCATTCCATTATAAATAAGCATTAATTTAAATCATTAGTATTAATTAACTCCTATAATTTTTTACTTCAAGAATTGTATATTTTAGAGAATTATTTTTATAAATTAAATTATGCTATAAAGTTTGTACACTATTTATTCAAAAATATTTATTAAAAAATAATTCACAAAACTTTTTTTCAAATGAATTAAATTTAGTAAACAAAAAAATTTCACACGTTCTGTCCTAATTCTTTTGATAAACTGTAATAAGAATAAATTAAAAAAATCATTATTTAGAAAAAAATACATATAGTGTTTTATAGATAAATTATTTAATGCGATCATTTATCCTATGTTAATTCACCCTTACGTAAAATTGCATGGCAGTAACTGTAAGCATATTCGGTTGCATAGTTCCTAAGAAATCAAATTTTAAATACCCGACTTCTTCGATTTCTCAGGAACTATTCAACCAATTTCGCTTAAATTTTGTATTTTGTCATGTAAAATAGATAATTCAAAATGATAGAAAAATTATACACTTTACAATTAAATTTTTTAGACTATTATGAAATAAAATAATAAATAATTACTAAAATTTCTTTTTCGTATGGGATCATCTTTGGACAAACGAATTTTATAATTGTATGCAAAAACTTTTTAATTCACTTAGAAAGTGCTCGAGATATGGAGAATTGCGCAAAAAGTAAAATTAACACTAAGGGGTCCAAACTTTGGATGGCTCTCCTAACCAAACTATGGGTACCATATTTCCCAGATTGCGGCTATCCCCTATATTTTGGGGGAGGGAAAGTTATGTTTATTCAGAGAAAGTACGTTTATGCATCTTATTTCATCATTCAAAATATCGTCTGCGTTTATTAATTAGCATATTTGAGATCACCCCTTGAAACATTGAGACTGAGTCCTAGAACGTGAAGATCCGATCACTAGATCAAAAGTAATACTGAGTGGTCCATTTTTTGTGCACTGTACAAATGCCTAGACAAGACTTAACTAGCTTAATTGTCACTTTATAAATACTACTTTAGGGTAAATTACAATTACTGCATCAGGGCTGTCCAAGCATCCTAAGACATATATTGTTGCTCACACATAAACAGTCTTATGTGCTTCAGCTGATATGATATGTCAAGTGAATATACCCCTGTCAAGTGAATATACAGGTAGCACAGGAAAGAGAAAGGCAGCAAACACATGCAGCCTGGGGCACGCTGGGATTCAAACCTGCTTCCTCCATCGTTGTAATGCGTTTTGATAATCTTTGTAATGCGTTTTGATGATCTTTTCTTCTACTTGACAAAAATGGAGGTAGCGGTTTCAGATCAAATCTTAACCATAGATGTGTGTCAGCAAAGAAATTTGATTTAAAGGCATACACAGGATCGTGTGCTAAATGCAAATAATTCCTTGTCGAATTGCAGAACAGATAGCACAGAAAAATAGCACATATAGTGAGTCTACAACTACAAAAATACAATTATAATTCACTAGTATATAAGACTTAGTTAACTCGATTCTATGTTGGGGTACCTTTTCATAGATGAAGGTTGACATTGTCGTAACTCCCCACACGCATATTGAACCCACTACTTCTACGCTTCTGAGCGTTTGGCAGAAGGACAATCCCCCGTGGCAATGGGGACCCCGATAATACATGGTTGCTTTACTTGAACCTCGCCGTGCACCATTCCTATTCCACTGCTCGCTTTGAAGCGCAGATGCATCCCTACTATAACATTTGATGTATATTTTTCCTGTTTCTCGTAAAATTGTGCTAAGGAAAATTATGTTTTGCTTAAAATTTCTGTTTTTCAAACTGAAAAGAATTTTTAAGCCATTTTTTGTATTGACAAAGAAACCTACATGCGTACGAAAATAAATCCCACTACCTCATAAAGGATAGATAAAACAGTCACCATAATATGATATACCTGAGTTAAGCATCTTTATACTTTAATTAATACTTTAATTAAATATTTGAATCCGCTTAAAATACCTTAACTAAATGTTTGAATCCATAATTTTTATCCCTTTTACTCTTGCTATAATTGAGAAATTACATTAGAATAAGAATTAACTAACAGTCATTTAATCATTAAACCATTCAAATAAGCTGTCATTATTAATAAACCGTGTAAATCTGAAAATATTGTTACCGTTCTATTTGGTTGCAGGCAAAGACATAAAAAAGTCAAAATTACAAAATAAATGGTAAAATTATTGATAGTTCTAAAGATCATTTTGGTAATTTTATCGCAATACCCTATCGCAATAATTTTATCGCAATAATTTTATCGAGAATGAAATGGAAACCCTTTATTTGGTTGCATTTACTTTTGAGATCGGTATTTTTTACTAAATGTATTGTAATAAGAACTAGAATTATGAAAAGCAGAATTTCCGATAAACCGTAGCAATAGAAAACGTTAAAATTACCATATGAATAGTTTAAATGGTTTAATTCTTAAATTGTAGTTTCTTTCACCAGAAGTGTTTTTACCATACATGTGTAGTGATTTTGCCAGAATTGTTTCTCTGTTTATAAATAAATACCTTTAAAGAATAGGTATCAGTAGCACCGCAAAAAGGTAAAAATATGTTAGCATTCAATTAATGTTAAAACAAAGGAATGCCACGAAGAGGCTTAGTTGGCGTTGTAAACTATAGCGCCTTGTCATAACAGTTTGTTAATAATTTTGCAAAAAATAAAAAAAAAAATAAAAGTGCTTTTCCAGTTCTTAGAAATTATCCATAATATTAGCGAAGAGTCCTTTTTAACTTGACAGGATCCAATTACTTTCAAACTAAGATGATTATCATAAAATGTACTTGTATCTGAATTTATTGTACATAATTAAGCCAAATGCCTATAACATATTTCGTTACTAATAAAAGAATTGTATCAATTCTAAGTAAGGCTCTATCTATGGCATTTTATCACTTTTTTCTGCTTTTATAATAATAAAAAAAGTATATTACTAATTTTATCCAATTTTCGAAACTCTACTTTTTATTTTTTTTCCATTAAACTGTTAGTGATGCAGAGCAAGGAGTCAAAAATAGTAAGTGCGCCAGAAACATCGATAAAGTGAGCCAAAGGGTGAGTTTGGCGAAGTTCCCTCTTGCTGTAGGGGTTACACCCATTTAGGAATCAGTTGAAGTTGTAGTGCCTGAGTGTTGGAAGGTGACTAGGTTTAGATATGACGCACTGGTGAGTAATCTTAGCTTCTTCCCCCCCTTGTATTACTTGATGTTTTGGTATCAATATGTAATCAAGAATATTTCAAATCATTAAAATTTAATTTAACTTTAATATGAGTCATAGCTTTTAACTCTAATTAACATGATACATCTAAAAGTAGTATCAAATAGGTTGTATCAATGGTGCCGAGACGCCTTACCACTCGAGTTAAGGAACAACACAGTATTTTACTAATCTTAATTAATCTAGCTTAAATTTTAAGTTTAATGCACGCAATGTTTTTTAAATTCATTTACTTATTAATTGTTTTAGAGATATTTAAAAAAATTTTGAATTAAATTGTTAAATAACTTGTTGAATTATGCACGTGCTGAAAATTCTATGTGCGCGATTTCATTTTCTTGTTTCAAATGCTTGCAGGTCAAATTGTATATAGTAGAATTATTTTATGTATTTTGTAAACGTTAGGGAAATATTTATTTTATATAATTTGTTTAATTTTGTATAATCATGAACGGAAATGGAGCAGGTAGACGGCAACCGGAGCCGTACGACGCGGGTGCGGAGCAAAGATTACGAAACATTTCAATGCATTTAATAGAATTAATCCCAAAATTTATAGGAAAAAAAGATTCAATTAATAGTTTTATTAAAAAATAGATGAAGTGGGACACATCAATAATTGAACGGACAACGATAAACTGACGGTATTAAAGCTAAAATTTTCTGAGGACGCCGAGAAATTTATTGAAGATTATTCGACAGTTAATGAATACAATAATTTAGTCAATATACTTAAGACACATTTTGAAAAAAAAGTAAATATAACAACATATTTTCAGGAACTCGCAATTTGTACACAGTACGATTCAGAAAACATTTTTCAATTTAGCAATCGCCTTCGTCGATTGGGCGAAAATATTCTATCCGCTCAGGCGAATGGCGCGAATCCGGCCGTAAGAGAAGCGAATAATGGCATATTATTGGCAAGATTTTGAGCGAGCATTAAGCCAGAATTGCAGGGACAGGTTTTGGGAAACAACCCCCCAAACATTTGAAGACGCCGTTCAGTGTGCGATTAGGGCAGAGGAGAATTTTAAAATTTTTGAGAATGCGTCGAGAAACAGGAAGGTAACGGTCACTAACAAATTTCAAGAAAAATTAATAGGCGAGTTGACGGTTCAAGTTTCTAAACTATCAGTCGAGGTAGACACATTAAAAAATCAAGGGAAAACAAATGAGGCCGAGGTAAACAATTATACTGCCAGAAGATACCCCCCATCATCGGTTAGGTACTATTACTGCGGGATTCAGGGTCACATTCAAGCAAAGTGTTATAAGAAAGAGAGAGATCAAAGGCACAACAGATCAAAATCACGAGAAAAGGTTGGATTTAGGAGAACAAATTATGCTAACAGGAGAAATTTTGTAAATAATGCTGATGAAAGAAGAAATGCTAACACTCAAAATTATCGAGATTTAAACTCCAGAAGGAGGTATTAAAATCAGGGTCTGCTGTATCTCCCGGAAATTCTTGTGATTCAGACCAATATAAATTGCCCGTTATTAGCGTAGTATCAAATCAATGTAAATTTAATTGTTTAATAGATAGCGGAGCAACAATTTCAATATTGAGTTCAACAATTTTCGATCAAATAAATAAAAGTGGTCAAGTTTCAGAATTGAAATCCAATATAAATATAAAAGCAGTAAATGGTAGCAAGGTAGAAATAAGAGGATACTTTAAACTTATCCTAGAAATAGGAAATACGTACATCGGTTGAACAAACTTCTTACGTTACAGATAAAGATTTTTCAAGAAATTATGAGGCCATTTTAGGGATAGATTTTTTAAAAACCAGAGATACAAGTATTAATATTAAAGATAATAGCATTAAAATCATGGAAGAAGAAATTCCATTATATAATGTATCATATATAACTCATGAAAACAGTGAACATATAAAATTACGATTATATCAAAAAATTTTTAATTCCCCCTGGAATTTCCTCAGTTGTGTACGTTGACGTACATACTGCATGAAAATTGTTCTAAAATAACAGTTGATAAAAGTAAAAAATTAAAAGGAAAAGGGGTCTTTTTTGAAGATACCAATGATTCATTAGATGTAATTGATAAATAAAACTCGTGTCGTTTTAAATAATAAAACAGATAAAGCTATTATGTTAAATAAGCATACAATTATAGGTTCAATAAATAATTTTGATGATTTGCCAGAAGAATTATCCGGAGAATTACCCCCACCATTTAACGAACATGGTTTTAAATTAAAACATTTAGATTCCAAAACAAAAAAAAGGAGTTGCACAAATCTAGATAAAGCATGAAAATGCGTTTGCTAGATCGACAATAGAATCATCGGAAGCTATTACTGATCCCTACGAAATTCAATTACTTCAAAACAATCCCGTTAAATGTCCTTCCTACAAAATGCCTTTTCATTTGCGTGAAGAATTTCGAAAACAAATGCGTGATTTAGAAAAGGCTGGGAATATTTCAAAATCAAACTCAAATTATAACGCTCCTGCATTATTTGCTAGGCAAAACAGTAAATATCGCCTCGTATTAGACTTTCGTAAACTTAATGAAATAACGGTTCCCCAAGATTTCGTAATTCCAACTTTAGATGATATATTGCTCGAAATTTCTGGATCAAATAATTATATGAGCACGCTAGACCTCAAGACAGCTTTCAATCAAATAAATATTAAAAGGAAAGATCGACATAAAACAGCATTTATCACTCCTGATGGTGCAAAGTATGAATTTAATCGCCTTTGTTTTGGGTTGAAAAACTCGCCTGTATAGTAAATCTATCACAGAGCATTTAACTCTTTTTAATGAAGTTTTGAACAGATTTTCTAAATTGCAATTAAAATTTAATCTGGAAAAATGTCGATTTCTCACAAAAACGTGTAAATTTTTAGGGTTTGTCTTAACATCTCAAGGGTTGTCAATAGACCGCGATAAAACAGTTAAAATAAATGAATTTCAAGCTCCTAAAGATCAAAATCAGATTAAATCGTTTTTGGGGTTAGCTGGATTTTATCGTCGATACATAAAGAATTTTTCAAAACGTGCTTTACCTCTCACTAACTAACTCCGTAAAGATGTACTCTTTGTTTGGAATGATGAAACACAAAACGCTTTCGACGATCTAAAGAATGCAATTTTGAACCCACCTGTTTTAGCCCTACCTGACCCGGAAGCCGAATTACAATTAACAACAGATGCCAGTTCTTTAGGGATCGGTGCAGTACTCGAACAAAAATATCCAAATGGGGAGGTTAAATCTCTTTATTTTTACTTAAAGAAATTAAATCCATCTCAAGGTAAATATAGTGCTACGGTATTAGAATTTTTCGCAACTTATTCATCATAAATTTTTTTAGAACATTCTTAATAGGTAGAAAATTTAATGTTTACACTAATCACACACCTCCCGAAGGTTTTTTATCCAATAAGAATCCCTCGTCTGAAATTTTGAGGTGATAGATGAATTTTCTAAATATATACATTTAGCAGCCTTACCAGACATGAAATCAGAAACCATCTCAAAAGCATTTTATTGATAATTATGTAGTACACAGGGGTTGTCCTAAAATAATAGTAACCGACAACGCCAAATATTTTTCAGGTAATGAATTTACCTGAAGTTTTGTAAGATCCAAGGTTTCAAAAAAATTCACACTTCAAAGTATGCACCTTGGGCTAACGGTAGGATAGAAAAGCCAAACCTATCAACTGCAAATATTTTGGCAACAATCTGCAATGAAGATAACGAATGGGACAAACAACTTTCACAAACTATGTTGGCAATTAACTCTGCAATTGACGAAAGCGCACAAGCTTCTCCATTTTTTATAGAACACCTTAGAGACATGAGATTGCCCTACAATTTGGGTGAGGGTGACAAATTTCAATCCCAATCAGAATATGTAACTAAATTAATTCGGTCCCTAAACGAAATTTTTTCCAAGATTTTAGTAAATTTAAAAATTCAAGAAGATAAGAATATTGGAAGAAGTGAAATCGGAAAAAATATCGAAAAATTTTATTATCCAATAGGTTCCCTCTGTTTTGTAAAAACTCCAAATTTAAAAAAGTCAGGTTTGTCAAATAAATTACTACCAAAATTTTAAGGGCCTTATCGCATAATAGAGTGTTTTTTGAATTATCGAGTCAGAAGTGTCGAAAATAATCGAAAGGTTTTTAACTGTCATGTAAACAGATTGACACCGTATATTCGAAGATACAGTTATTTGCATCTTACTCCTAAAACATTGCAGACCTGCAGGCAAATTTCAAAGAGACAAATGAACCGGTTAGCAAATATAATTTACGTCACAGTAACAATTAAATACAAATGATGAATGAATTCTAGATAAAATATTTTAATGTTCATAAATGCTTATAAAATATTTTTTCTGTCCATTAAAATAAATTTATTACTAACATGAAAAAAAAATTTGAGAGATAGGTTAAGTTTATTTTAATTTTTTCAGTCTGATCACCTGGAAAAGTTGTAATGAAATAATTTATTTCTTACTTAAGGTTAATTTGTAAATTGGTTCTAACACCATGATCAAGTGTTTGAATTCATTTCAAATTAGTTTCAATAATAAAGTTATATAATACAATCATTTAAATTATGGGGGAAAACCAGGATTCTCTCCGGGGGCCTTTGGTCCCTGGCTATTTAGTAGTCATATTGAACTAACTGATATTTTTTACATCCAAAGCTATTGGTGTTACTTATATTTGCATTTAGAGATTTAGAGTTTAGTGATGTCGGAAGAGGAAAAGACAGACAAATAGAATGACTGTCTGCTAGCATACTTGAGGGGAAGCCTTGGCTTCAAAGCTACTACGTCATGAAGCGTTTACTGATCGTACTCTACTGTTTGCTGAGGCTCCACGTACTGTTAGTGCCACAGTGACTGTTCCCACTCATAAGGTTCCCAGCTCCTCCAGTTTTATTATTTGGTAGGATTCCTCCACAACCACCTTCGTTGCCAAAAATAGCTGCATCTCAAATGCATGCTCCACCCAGTATACATGTCTCACCACTTCCTCCGAAAGTATTCAGCAGCGTACATTTGACTACGAGAGACGAAGCAAAAGCTTGGGCATGTGCCTGCGAGATCCAGCTCAACATTGTTTTTAGTGCCAGAAGATGAAGTCAAGGATTACAACTTCTTGAATTCATGAACTTTTGCTTTGGACACTAATTAATTTTTTTCACTCTTAGAGAACTAGGTCCCTTACCAGGTGCGTCAATGAATTTCTCGGCAATCCCTCGTCTCTGGCGGGGGAGGGATGATGCAGAGCAAAGAGTCCCAAAATAGTAAGTGCGCCAAAAACATCGATAAAGTGAGCCAAAGGGTGAGTTCGACGAAGTTCCCTCTTGCTGTAGGGGTTGCACCCATTTAGGAATCAGTTGAAGTTGTAGTGCCTGAGTGTTGGAAGGTGACTAGGAATAGATATGACGCACTGGTGAGAAATCTTAACTTCTTCCCCCCTTTGTATTACTTAATGTTTCGGTATCAATATGTAATCAAGAATATTTTGAATCATTAAAATTTAATTTAACTTTGATATGAGTCATAGCTTTTAACTCTAATTAACATGATACATCTAAAAGTAGTATCAAATAGGATGTATCATTAGTATGGGACAACCAAGAAATCCAAGATGCAGACAGAGAATTTATCACTAGTCAATTATGATATATTTGGTGGTCCACTCAAATCTTGAAGATTAATTTTTAATACACGGAATTTAGGTATAAAGTAACTCAAGATGTTATGTCAAGATTTTATATTCCCAGTACTTTTTATCAATGGCACTTTCGAAAAATCGAGAACAAGCTCAATAATATTTTGATGGAATAAAGTTAGAAAAATAATCTTAGTTGTTCTGAATCATTATGGGTTTAGGTTCCCTCTACTAAGTTAAAAATTCAATTAAATAAGCAATAATATTTGAAACGTAGAACAGAAACTTGATCCGAGTTAGTTCGTTTTCTACACCGGATTAGGAAACAATTATAGAGTTGTTCACTCTTGGTATAGGATTATATTTTTATTGTTAACATTCAAAGAATGGTATAAATTGGCCTCAAATTTGCTTTTATCAAAATTAAACGTATCAGTACTAAGGACCGACTAGTTTCGACAACTTCTTTTTAAATGCTAATATAAAATTTAAAAAAAAAATAGTTTATTTGTCTTTTAATGTGTAAAAACTATCAATAAAAATTATTTTATTTTTGTTTCATAAATTGTCATTTTTAAGTAAAAAATATGTTTTTTGCATATACGCTGAACACTGTAAAAAAATTTCAATCGCCTAAAGCAAAAAATTCTATGAGAATTTTATTTAGAAGACGCCCAACTATAATTTGAACAATTATCTTAAAAGCAAGTGCATATACTATTGAGTCAGGGCTTAATGTAGTTAAAAAAGCAAATTTTTAACCTGGCTTTGCGAAAAAAACATGCATAAAAAATTGAATTCCACTTTTTTCTCTTAGTCAGTTGCTCAAAATATGTTTGTGTAGTGTAAAATGTGAAAAAAATCTGATTTTGAGATTAATGATTTTAAAGATCTCTAGCCTATCCACTGTTATCACGTTAAACAAAAACTGCTGTAATAGCAAATTTGTAAATAATTAGAGTACAAACTAAGGTAAAACATTTTTGAAAAACTACAAATACAGGAATTTCATTTTATAATAAACTCAATTTCAAAAATGTTGTTCAAAATCCTATTTTTGCACTAATCAGATTTATTTAAATAGCTTTATCTATCTATATCTATCTATCTATCTATCTATCTATCTATCTATATATNAGGGGGGGGATAATAATAAATAAAATAACAAACAACTAATTAAAAAAAAAGGATTAAAAAAAAGGTACAAAAGATACAAATAGAAAGATGAAACAAATAACGAATACAAATGCACGTAGAATAACAAAGAAAGAAGACCGAAGTCATTGCCTTAAAAGTTCTCTTGCTTCCCATTATCTTGAGGAAGCAGTGTGTCCATGAAGGGCCCCCCATAGAAGCAAGTGGTCCCTGCCCAATTTCTCACCAGATTTACAAAATGGACAAAGAGGCGTGGTGGAAAGACCTATGCGGTATAAGTGAGCAGAAAGACAATCGTGGCCTGTATATAAGCGGAAGGCCGCAACTGCATCACGTCTTGATTTGTCGGGAATTAAATAAGAGCTCACATTTCTTCAACTTTTCAAAGCTGTGCGAGTCTGAAGGTTTTGCAATGAGTTGGTTTTACATAAATTTTTAAGGAATAGTTTGATTTTCCAAAGGGAAGTTGCCGTATTTAGTTGTTGTAGAAAATTGGCACCTTTCTTGGCAAGTAAATCTGCCTGCTCATTGCCCCAAACACCACAATGGGCTGGCTCCCACTGGAGGACTATTCGTTTTCCCCTCAAAAATAAAGACCTCAAGGGGTCTTGACATCGGGAAATCTCAGGAGTCAAGGGACGTTCATGTGAGCTAATTGATTGTATGGCCGCTTGTGAGTCCGAGAAGAGAACTGCATTTTCAAATTTGTGTTGGAGGGCCTGTAGCTGCTGTAAGGCCGTACTCAAGGCCACTACTTCTCCACCAAAGGCGGTGCCAATGCATCCTGCTGGTACGTAGAAAGAGAAAATTTCCGAAAAGACACCAGCCCCTACTTTAAAATGGCAGTCAAATTGAGAACCATCGGTAAAAACATGTAGCCAATCGTCGACTGGGTATCTAACCGCCATTGTCTCCAGGGCAAGATTTTTTAGAATAATTGGCGCAACATCTTTTTTTACCATGGACAGTTTTCACAAGATCCAAGTTTATTTCAACGTTTGTTATTTCCTAGGGGTTTTTAGGTTTCAAAAGAGGCAGTGCATGACACGGGATTTCAGTGTCGTTTCTAATGTTCAGCACCTTCTGGATGTTCATCTCCTCCTGGATAAATCCATTCTGGATTTTAAGTTGTCTGGGCCTGATTACAAGCCAAAGCAAAATATATTAATACAATAGTGTGAGGAGCACTCAAAAAATTTTTTTACAAAAATTGCAACAAATAAAATAGAACACAATAAGTAAAAATAACACGTAAAGAACAGAAGATGAAATAAAAGAAAAAACAGTATAAAACAAAATTTATAAAGCGAGTAGCGAAATCAGATGTACTTACATGAACGAGAANGGAATTAAAATCAAAAACTATTGAGAATTGTAAACACTATTGCCAGATTACAAAATATGAAAACAAAAGCGCAAATTGAGTGTAACTAGAGGAATTTAAAGTGCCGTTCTCACTGCATTGCTGAAGAGATTTGTTATGCTGTGCATTGATTTGTTAGTTACCAAGGATGGACCCGAAATGGATGCTCGTAAGATAATATTATACTGCATAATTTAAAAAGTTGACCATAAATAATTTTAGAAAATAACTATTTATTTAAGAAAAAATATGAAATAGAAAAGAGAAACATAAACTGCCTGTTTAGCAAATAATTTTTGCCACGGATTTGCACATGGAAAAATTATATAAATTATCGAAGAAAAAAAATAGCAGATAATTTTAGCATGGATTTGCCCGAAATGGATTTGCACATATAAAAATTAATAAAGAAATTTTTAGTACATAATTTTACCCACGGACTTGCCCAAAATGGATATGCACATGGAAAAATTATAAAAATTAGCAAAGAAAAATTATTTTAGTAGATAAGTTTAGCTGTGGATTTGCCCGAAATGGATTTGCACGTGGAAAAAATTTATAAATTAATAAAGAAATTTTTAGTAAATAATTTAACCCACTGATTTGCCGAAATGGATTTGCACAGTGAAAAATTATAAAAGTTAACAAATAAAAAATTTTTAGTAGATAATTTTAGCCACGGATAAGCCCGAAATGGATTTGCACATGGAAAATTTATATAAATTAACAAAGGAAATTTTTTAGTAAAGGAATTTTTTTGTAAATAATTTTGACCGCGGATTTGCCTGAAATGGATTTGCACGTGGAAAAATTATACAAATTAACAAAGAAATAATCGTATGATACTGATCGGATATAATCGTGTGGGCTGATGAAAAGATTAAATCTTTTATTTTCCGGTTTTTTAAAAAAAATTTCATCCTTTTTTCTTTTTCTTTAATCAGTTGTTTGCTATTTTTTTTCATTATTATTTCTCCCCCCCCCTTTTTTTTCACATGTCTATAATTTTCCTTTGTTTTATCTTCATTTTGAACTTATCTAATGAGTTCTGTTTACTTGCAGCTTGTACGTAATAAATGAAACTTATTGTTTTGCTTAACTTTCTTCGTGTTTTCTTGTATTTATTTATTTTGTTGTATATATATATATATATATATATAGACATAACATTTAAGTTCAAAGTTTTAATTAACACCACAGAAAATTTCCTATTTATTACATAAAGCTTTATTCTGTACAAATGAAATGTTTGGAAATAAGTATGTTACAATTATTACAACGTATACATTGCAAACAGTGCTGCAGTGAAATTTTAAACCTATATATAAACAAACATAAATCTGAATTGATGCCTTTTTTTATTCATCTTATGTACCTTTTACAGTCCATCATAGTTGTAGGAAAAAAACCTCTTATTTTGCATTAAAGACCGGAAAGAAATTTATACCAGTTTCAGAACATGTTAAGACAAATTATCTATATTGGATAAAATGAGAAAGTTTTTTTCTAGTTTGGTTTCTAGATCGGAGTACATCTAGCACTAGAAGAGATTAAAAGCATAAAATACTTCTCGATAAAACTTTTTCACTCAAAAAGGAAATAATTCTCATAAACTCTGGCAGGATATTATCACCTTAACGATGGTTGAAACTCGATTTTTTGTTATATTATGTTTGTCAAGAAATATATATTTGTTTTAAATGAACTCATTAATATTATAAAAAAAACTAAGAGAACCTAAAAAAAATTTCCAGTTTCATTTGAGATAATTTTAAATCGAACATAAAGTATCTTTCTACTATAATTTTGTACTTATAAGCACAGTTAGACCGAAAATGTTATGTATATGGAAGATATTTATATATTTTCGTTTTTACCTTACTTTGAAAAAATATTTTTTTTAAATTTTGTTTGTAAGAAAAAGCTTTTTCTATCAATGTATTTTTTTGTTCACGTAATTTTATTTTTGCTTAATGTTGTTAACTCAATCAAGCTTTTCACGATTCTAGAAAAATGTTAACAATAAGTTTCAAGGTTTGATAAATCACATTATTAGGGCACTCTTAACTTTTATATTGTTAAATATACTTCACATTAATGTACTAAATTTTACTAAACACATAAATAAATTTATATTTGAAAAAAGAGCAATAGAAAATTCTAAAACGCACTTTTGTGATTTCAGGAATGGAAACTAAGATAGGAATTTCAAATATAGCAAACTTGCAAATGCTTGAATTACGTAACAGATTTTTTCTATTAAAAGACAGTCGCATTTAATATTGCATCTGAAAAACAAAAATTATATTCACATGTCAGAATTAAGCTTGATCTTTTTTACAATTTTTCGTCTTTCAAGAATGTTTCTTGGTACCTTATTATAATAAGGCTTCTGCTTGTCAACTGTTCTTTATTTTTCAAATATTTAAAAAGATAATAAGATAAAGGTTTAAGAATCCATTTAAAAAATAACGATGAACAATAAAATGAATGAGATATAATTCGATTCTAATGTAATAAAGCTTAGATTTATAAGCTTATCTTAAAAGTTTTAAAGGTTAGCGTTAGCTTATCTAAAAAATTTAACATTGCAATCGTTATAAATATATGAACTAACTTTAAGAACTTATATTCAGAATAAAATGAGACATTATTCAAAAGTGCCTTTGAAACTCAAGGATATAATCTTTAATTAGAATGCCTCATTTAAAAAGCAGAAAAGAACTTTGAAATAACCGTGAATGACCAAAGGATGTCGACTTTCACCAATGAATGTCTCCTTGGAGAATGTCCAAAATATTTGTTTTATCCGATTTGATATTATTATATTTATTCGAGATTTTAATATCTGCTGAGGGTAGAATAGGAGAAACATCAGAGTACCGGCATACTGGGCAGTGACACTTAAACTTAAAAAAATATAGCAGTAGGGCATACCGGACAAATTTATGCCAATCAGTGGCACTGAACCTTAATAAAACATTGATATAGGGCATACATAGGTAAATGTATACCGCGCAGTGGCACTTAACTAGACCTGGTATATATTTCGGACATTTACCAAAGCTACTACAAAGCTATATATATATATATATATATAGCTACTACAAAGCTACTACAAAGCTATATATATATATATAACATAAA